>NW_026692094.1:0-277296 GCF_021218885.2 Marmota monax
ACCCTAGCGTTAGCCCTAACAATAACCCTTAACCTAAACCAAACACTAACCCTACCCCTAGACCTAACTCTAGTCCATGTTCTGGACCTAACCCTAAACCTAATCCTAACCTGAACCCTGACACTTACCCTAACAAAAACCCTAGCTCTAAACCTTATCCTAACCAAATACTAACCCTAACACTGGAAACACCCTAAATGTACCCATAACCATAACTCTAGCTCTGAAATTACTAATAAACCTAACAATATCCCTAAACCTCACACAAATCCTAGTCCTAATTGTAGCCCTAAACCTAACCCTAAGCATAACTGTAACCCTAAACCTAGCCCTAAACCTAACCCTAATCCTCATCCTAGCTCTAACCCTTAACTTTGCCATAAACATAACTCTAGCCCAAAACCAAAGCCTCACTCAAATCCTAACCTTAAACATAGCACAAACCCTATCTATAACTCTATCCACTACCTTAACCACAACACTAAACCTAATGCTAACCTTAGCCATAAACGTAATTTTAACCCTAACCAAACCCTGACTGTAACCCTAACCCTCACTGCAGCCCTAAACCTACCTTAATCCCTAACCCTTAAACTTAAGCTAACCCTTACTCTAACCGAAGGCCTAACAGTAACCTAACCCTATCCCTAATCCTAACCTGAAACCTAGACATAACCCTAGCTTGAACCCTACCCATTACCTTAACCCTAAACTTTACCCTAACTATAACACTAGAGCAAAAGCTAAACATACCTTAAACATAAACATACCTAACCCTAGAACTAGCAGTGAACCTAACCCTAAACCTAACCTAAGCTAGCTCAAATCCTAACCGTAACCCTAAACCTAAACCTAACTCTTCTCCGTAACTCTAAACTGACATCTAAATCTATTACCTTAACCCTAATGATAACCCTAGACCTAAGCCTAACACTAACCCTAACTCTAACCATGACCATCACCCTAGCACTAACCTTCCCCTAGCACTAACCCTAGCTCAAACCGTAAACTATTTCCAAAACCTAATCCTAACTCTAACCCTTGTCCTAACCCTGACCCTAACCCTTACTCTAGCCCTAATCCTAACCATAACCCTAGCCCTAACCCTAGGTTTAACCCTATAAATTACCCTAATGGTACCATAATGCTAATGATAACTCTAGTCCTAACCCTAAACCTATCACAAACCAAATCCATATCTATTACTCTAAACCTAACATGAACCCTAATCCTAACCCTATCCATTACCCTAACCCTAACTCTAAACTTAATGCTAATTTGAGCCCTAAACCTAAACCTTATCCTAACACAAACCCGAAGCCTTACCATGACCCTAATAATATGCCTAGCTTTAAACCTGACCCTTTCCCTAAACGTAACACTTAAATTTGACCTACCATAAACCTAACCATAAGACTCTCCCTAACTGTAAACCTAGATCTGACACTAGCCATAACCATAATACTTGCTCTAAACCTAACACAATACCCATCCCTAATCTTAGTGTTATACTCAGCCTTAATCCTAACCCAAACCATAACTCTATCCCTAACTCTAAAGTTAATCGTAAAACTAGCCTTAACCCTAACCATAGCACTAAAACAAAACTGAGCAACAGGCCTAACACTAAACCTTAACTTAAACCAAACACTAGAACTACACCTAGAACTAACCCTAGCCCTAATTCAAGTCCTAATCCTAAACTTAAAAATAACCCGGAACCTGACTCATATCCTAACACAAACTCTAGCTTTAAACAGCACCCTAAACTTAAAACAAACCCTAACAGTAACCCTAGTGCTAATTCGAGTCCTAACCCTAACCATAAAAATAACCCTGACCTGAATCATATCCTAACACTCTCTCTAGCTATAAATATCAATCTAACTTTAAACCTAACCCTACCATTGACCTACCCCTAACCTAACCCTAAATCTAACCCTAATTGTAACCCTAGTTGTTATATTTGTCATTGCCCTAACCCTAGCCTTAATCCTCACACAAAAACTAGCACTAATCTGAGCCCTAAACCTAGCTTTGACCCTAACCATAACCCTAACTCCAGCCCTAAACCTATGTCTAACCCTATCCCTTACCCTAAGCAAAACCCTAATTTTAATGGTATCCTTAAACCAATTCCTAATTCTTAGGCTTAAAAATATTAACCCTATTAATAGTCCTAACCCTATATCTAATTCTATCTCTAACCCTATCCAAAAACCTAAACCTAACCCTGACCCTTATTCTGACCATAACACAAAAAAGAGGTCTAAACCTGACCGTAACCCTAAACCAAACCCTAACACTAGCCCTACTTGTAAACTTATACCTAAACCTAAACTTGCCATTATCCCTAGATCTAAACCTAATTCAACCTTTAGCTCTAGAACTAAACCAAATTCTACCCTTATCCCTCACAGTAACCCTTAACCTAACCCAAACACTACCTCTACCTCTACACCTAAACCTAGTCCTAATTCTGGCCATAACCCTAACCCAAACACTGTTCCTTTCTGTAACACAAATTCTAGCTGTAAATTTTATGCTAACCCCAAATCTAGCCAAAACCATAATAATAGACCTAGCCATAACCCTAACTCTAGGTCTCACATTACATATAGCCCGAACGTTAGCCCCAAACCTCACACAAAATCTATCTAGAAGCATAACCCTAACCCTAACCATAGACCTAATTCTAACCCTAAACCTTGCTTTAACCCTAACCCTGGCTCAAACACTAACCCTTGCCCAAATATAAATCTAGACCTAACCCTAATCCAAACCCTAGTCCTAATCCTAACCATAACAAAGGCCAAACCCTAGTTCTAACTCTATCCATTACCCTAAACATAACCCTAACCCTAATGATAAACCTAACTCTAAACTTAACACTAACCCTATACCTAGATGTCACACTAACCCTAACCATTGTCCTAGCCCTAACCATAGCTCAAAACCTAACACTTACCTTAAACCTAACTCTAACAGTAACCATAGGCTTAACCCAAAATCTAACCCTAGCCCTAATCCTAAACATAACCCTAGTCCTAAACCTATCCATTACCCTAAAAATAAGCCTAATCCAAATGCTAACCATAGGCCTAACTCTAAAACTATCTCTAACATTAACCCTATCCATTTCCTAAAACTAACCTGAACACTAAACCTAACCTTATTAATTACTCTAAACCAATTCCGAACTCTAATGCTAAATCAAGCCCTAAATCTAAACCATAACCTAAACCAAACCCTAAACAAGTCACTTACCGTAACAATACACCTAGATTTAAACAGGACCCTTTCCTGAAACCTAACCCTTACAATAGACCTAGCCGTAAACCTAACCTTAACACTATCCCTAAGCGTAACTCTAATTGACAGTAGCCAAGATCTAATTCTCGCCCTAATCCTAAAACAAACCCAAGCCCTCAACCTAGCCCTAAACCTAGGCTTTATCCTAACCTGAATCCTAACCTTAGCCCAATCCCTAGTTTCAACCCTCGCCCTAGCACTGAACCTAGGTATAACCACAACCCTTCCCCTAATCCTAAACCTAACCCTAATCCAACACTTACACTAATGCTAACCATGACCCTAACGCTAACCCTAGCTCTAATCCTAGCCCTAATTTAGTGCTAATTGTAACCCTAACTCTAACCTTACACCTAAAACTAACTCTAACTCTTGCCCTAGACCTATTTCTAGTACTAACTCTGTTACCATAACCCTAACCTAACCCCTAAACTAGCCCTAACCTAACCCCTAAAGCTAGCCCAAGTCCTAACCCTAGATCAAAACATAACTCTAAATATAACCCTAACCCTAAGCCTGAATCTCACCCTACCACTAGCCCTAACACTATCGCTAATCCTAAAACTAGTTCTAAACCTAGCTGTAGATCTAAAACAAAGCTGAGCCCTAGCCCTAACCCTAAAACTAACCTAACTGTAACATCAGACCTGATACTAGCCCTAATTCTTGCCCTAACCCTAATACGAAAACCTAACTTTACATCTACCCATAACAATAGCCTTATTTCAGGTGTTATCCCTAACCCTAAAACTGAAATTGACCTTGACTCTGACCCTAACACTAGCCCTATTTCAAATCATCACTCTAATCATAACCTAAACCTAACACTAGACCTAGCCCTAACAGTAACCCTAAAACTAGCCCTAATCGTAACCCTAGGTCTTATATTAGCTATAGCCCTACCCTAACCCTAACCTAAACTAAAACCTAGCCCTAACCCTAACCCTAACACTAGCTTTAACCCTAATCTAATGCTAAACCTAATCCTAACCCTAGCCTTAATCCTAACCATAAACCTAGCCCTACCTCTAGCTCTAATCCTATCTATTACCTTAACCCTAAACCTAACCCTAATACTAATCCTAGGATAAACCAAATTCTATCCAAAACCCTAACACTATTAATTACCATAAACCTAACCTGAACCCTAAACCTAAAGATATCCATTATCCTAACCCTAAACATAATCCTAACCTAATTTGAGCCCTAACCAAAAACCTTAACCTAAACAAACCCTAACCATTACCCTGACCTTAATAATACCCCTATCTCCAAAAGTGACCCTAACACTCAACCTAAAACTTACACTATACATAACCATAAACCTAATCCTGAAATTACCCTAACCATAACAATAGACCTAACATTAGCCTTAACCCTAATGTTAGCACTTACGTTAAAAAAAGCCCTAATCCTGGCCCTAAACCTAGCCTTAAACCGAACCCTAACCCTAACACTAGGCCTTACCCTAAAGTGAATTCTCACCCTAGCCCTTAACCTAGCTATAATATCAGAACATACCGTAACCCTAATTCAAAACCTAGACCTAAACCAATGCCTAGCTTTATTACTAAATCTAGCTCTAATCCTACACCTAATTTAGCCCTAACCCTATATCAAATCTTATCCCTAGCCCTGAGACTAACTCTAACTCTTGCCCTAACCCTAGCCCTAGTTCTAACATTATCCCTTATCATGACCCAAAGCCTAGCCATAACCCTAGCCCCAAACTTAGCCCTATCCCTAAACCTAGATCTAACCCTCACTCTAAATCTAACCCTAACCTAAAACCTAAACCTCCCCCTAACACTAGCCCTAATTCTAATGCTAATTTGAAAACTATCCCTCACAATAGCCATAGCATTCAAGCAAAACTGAGCTACAGCTTTAATCCTAAACCTTAACCTAAACCAAAACCTGACACTATGCCTAGCCCTTACCATAGCCCTAATTTGAGTCCTAAACCTAACCGTTCAACTAATTATGACCCTGACTCTGATCCTAAAACTAACCTTAGCTCTAAACATCACCCTAACCCTAACCCTAGCCCGAACACTAAACCTACTCCTAACCCTAATCCTACAACTAGCCCTAATCGTAATGCCAGGTCTTACATTAGTGATAGCCCTAATCCTAACACAAAACCTAGCCTTAATTTGAACCCTAACTCTAGATTTAACCCTAATGCTAACACTAACCCTAACCCTAGCTCTAACCCTCTCCCTTACCCTATTCCAACCCTCCCCCTAATGTTACCCTAGTCCTAAGCCTAATCCTTAGCCTACCCCTAACTCTAACTCTATTACTAGTCCTAACCCTAGGCCTCATTCTATCTCTAGCCCTAACCCAAACCCTAAGCCTATCCCTGACCTTATTCTGACACTTACACTAACCCTAGGTCTAAGCCTGACCCTAACCCTAAACCAAACACTAACACTAGCCCTATGGGTAAACCTATACCTAAACCTAACCATAACATTAACACTAGACCAAAACTTAATCCTAAATATTGTCATAACTCTAGCCATAGCCCTCAACAAAAACCTAGCTCCAGCACTAACAATAACCATTAGTCTAATGCAATGACTAACAATACCCCTAGAACTAACCTTAGTAAAATTGTGCTCCTAACCATAAATCCAATGCTAACCTGAGCACTGATACTTACCCTAACACAAACCCTAGCTCTAAACATTACCCTAACACTAGAAATTTCCATAACCCTAACCTTAAAACTAGCCATAAACATAATCCTAGTTCTCACATTACCCATAGTCTTAACACTAGCCATAAACATCCCTCCAAATCTTAGCCCTAAATGTAGCACTAAAACTAGCTGTAAGCCTAATCCTAACCTTAGCCCTAGCCCTAACCCTCACACTTTCCTAGACCTAAACTTAGGTCAAACTCTAACTCTTACCCTAAATGTAACCCTAACCCTAACTTTAACCCTTGCCCTAATCCTAACTGTAACCATAGCACAAATCCTACCTCAAATTCTATCCATTACCTTAATTATAAACTTAACACTAATACTAACACTAGCCCTAACTCTAACCCTAATTCTAATCATAGCCCTGACTCTAACTCTAAACATTGCCTTAGCCCTAACCATAAACACTAAACCTAAACCTAACCCTAACACTAATCCTAGGCCTAACCCTAACACTAGTTCTAATCCTAACTTTAACCCAATCCCTAACACTAGCACTAACTCTATCCATTACCCTACATATAAGCCTATCCCAAATACTAACCTTAGGCCTAAACCTAGCAGTATTCCTAAAAGTACCCTATACATTACTCTATAACTAACCTGAACCATAAACCTAATCCTATTCATTACTCTAACCCTAACCCTAATGTTAATTTGAGCCCTAACCCTAAACCTTAACCTAAAGTAAACCCTAACCTGGAATTTGACCCTAATAATACACCCAGCTCTAAACCTGACCCTTACCCTAAACCTAACCCTTACACTAGACCTAGCCATAAACCTAACCCTAACCATAACCCTAGACGTGACATTAGTCCTAGCCCTAATTCTAGCCCTTACCCTAACACAAAACCTACCTGTCATCCTAGCCCCAAACCTAGCCTTAATCCTAATCCAAAACCTCACCATGGCTCTGCCCCTGATTTTAACCCTTGACTGAGACCTGAACCTAACTATAAACCCATCACATTCCCTAAATCTAACCCTAACCCTAACAATTACACAAATGCTAACCCTACCCTTAACCATAGGCCTAACACTAACACTAACTCCAGCGTTAATCCTAGACCTAATTTAACCCTAACACTAATCCTACCCCTAACCCTAGTCCTAAGACAAACTCACTCTCACCCTAGCATATTTTAATTTCTAACCCTATCCCTTACCTTACCCCAAATCTTAGCCCTCATCATAGCTATAGCCCTCACCCTAGATCTAACCATAACTCTATATCTAACCCTAAACTTAAGCCTAAACCTCACCCTACCCCTAGCCCTAATAACATTGCTAATCCTAAAACTAGCCCTAACCCTAGTCCTAGCCCTAAAACAAAACTGAGCCATTGCTCTAACACTAAACTTTAACCTAAACCAAACCCTAATCCTACAACTAGCCATAACCCTAGCTCTAATTCAAGTCCTAGGCCTAAAACTAACCATAGCTCTAAATATCACCCTAACCCTAAATCTAATGCTGACACTAGACCAGCCCAAATCCCATCCCTAAAACTGAACCTAATTATAAACATAGTTCTTACATTAGTCTTAGCCCTAACTCTAGCCTTAACCCTAACACAAAAATAGCCCTAATCTGAGCCTGAACACTTGATTTAACCATAACACTAACCCTAACCCTAGTCATAAACCTAACCCTAACTCTAGCCCTAACCGTATTTCTTACCCTAAGCCAAACCCTATCCATAATGCTAACTCTAGTCCGAATCCTAATCCTTAGCGTAACCTTATTTCTAGTCCTAACACAACCACTCATTCTAGCTCCAATGCTAACCGAAAACCTAACCCTAACTTTCACCCTTATTCTGACACTAACACTAATTATAGGTCTAAACCTGAACCTAACCCTAAACGGAACCCTGAAACAATCCTTATAGTAAACTTATACCTAAACCTCACCCCAACACTAGCCCTAAACCTAAACCAAATCCTAAATCTAGCAATAACTCTAGTTCTAGACCTAAACAAAATTTAGTCCTAGTCCTAACAATAACCCTTAACCTAAAACAAACACTAACCCTACTCCTAAACCTAACCTTGTTCTAATTCTGGCTTTCACCCTAAACCTAAATCTAACCTGAACACTGACCTTGCCTTTAACAGTAAACCTATCTCTAAACCTGAGCCTAACCAACATCTAAACCTAACACTAGACCTAGCCATAACTCTAACCCTAATACTAGCCCTAATAATAACCCTAGCTCTTATAATACCCATAGCCCTAACCCTAGGCTTAAACCTAACACAAAACCTGGATCTTATCCTAGTCCTTAACCTAGGCTTAGGCATAACCCTAACACAAACTGTAGCACTAACCCTAACCTAACCTTTGCCTTAGTCCTCACCCTGGCTCAAAATCTAACCCTTAACCTAAATATAAATATAAATATACACCTTTCCCTAAATCTAACCCTAAACCTAGACTTCATCCTAACATTAACCTTAATACTAAACCTAGCTCTAAAGGTACCCATTACCCTAAACACAACCCTAACTCAATTGATAAACCTAGGCCTAAACCTAAGCCTAAACCTAACCAGAAAACTAATCCTAGTCCTAAACCTAAACCTCACTCTCACCATAGACTTAGGTCTAACCCTTATAATAAACCTAACCATAATCATATCTCTAACCCTAAGCCTAGACCTCAATGTAACTCCAACCGTAAACCTAAACCTACATATAGTGATATCCATTACTCTAACCCTAACACTACCGCTAATGATGACCATACTCCTAATCATAAACCTAACCCTAACCGTACTGTAATCTTATCCCTAGACCTAACCCTAACCCTAACCCTCGCCCTAGCCCTAACTCTAGCTCAAAACCCAACTCTTACAGTAAACAGAACCCTAACCCTAACCCTAGATCTAACCATAACCCTAACCCTAACACAAGACCAATTTCTATCCCTAAGCTTAGCTCTAATCCTATCCATTGTACTATTACCCTGACCCTAATGCTCACTCTAGAACTATTGCTAACCCTAACCTTATCAATTACCCTAAACCTAAACTGAACCGTAAACAAAAACCTATCATTACCCTAACCCTGACCCTAAAGCTAATTAGAGCCCTAAACCTAAAACCTAACCTCAAACAAACTCTAACCCTGAACCTTAACCTAATAATTTCCCTACCTCTAAACCTGACCCTTACCCTAAATCTAACCATTAACTAACCATTAACTAATCTAACTAGCCATAAAACATTGTAAATCTATCCCCAATCATAACCCTAGAACTGACATTAGCACTAGCCCTAATCCTAGCTAGAACCCTAACACAAACCCCAGAACTTATCCTAGCCCTAAACCTAGCCTTAATCCTAACCCTAACCCTAACCTTAGAACTACCTCTAACACTAACCTTAGTCCTAATTTTAGCTATAACCCTAGCCCTAATTGTACCCCTAATTTACACGTATCCCTAACCTTAGCCCTAACCCTAGCCCTAAGACTAACTCTAACTCTCACTCTTGCCCCATTCCTAGTTCTAAACCTATACCTTACTGGAACAATAATCCTAGCCCTAAACCTAGCCCTATCCTTAGCCCTAGCTCTAACCTAGATCTAAATCTAACTCTAAATCTAACTTGAACCCTAAGCCTAAACCTAAACCTAACACTAGCCCTAACCTTAATTCTAATCCTAAAACTAGCCCTAATCCTAGCCCTAGTCCTAAAACAAATCCCAGACATAGCCCTAAACCTAACCCTTAACCTAAACCAAACCCTAAGCCTAACCCTAAATTTAGCCCTAATTCAAGTTTTAAGCTGAACCAAAAACTAACCCTGACCCTGATTCCGTCCATAACACTAACCCTACCTCTAAAGATCACCCTAATCCTAAACCTAAACCTATCACTAGACTAGCCCCAACCCTAAACCTAAATTTAGCCTTAAATATAACCCTGGTACTTATATTAGCTATAACCCTAACCCTAGCAATATCTTAACAAAAAACCTAGACCTAACTCAAAGCCTAAACTAAGATTTAACCCTAACATGAACCCTAACCCTAGCCTTAATCATAACCATAACCCTAGCCCTAAACCTAGCTCTAAACATATCTATCACCATAACTATATGCCTAAAACTTATTCTAACCCTAGGCCTAAACCTAATCCTATTCCTAATCCTAACCCTATCCATTACACTAATCCAAACCTAAACCCTAAACCTCACACTATCATTACCCTAACACTAACATTAATGCTAATTCAAGTCCTAAATTTAAACGAAAGCCTATCCCAAACCCTAAACAAGGCCCTGACCCTAATAATATCCATAGCTCTAAAGCTGACCTAAAACTAAATATAACCCTTACACTACCTATATCCATAAACCTAACCCTAATTCTCTCTTTAACCATAACCCTAGACCTGATACTAGTCCTAGCCCTAATTCTAGCCCTACCCCCCAAAAAACCCTATACCTAGCTCTCATCCAAGCCCTAAAACTAGCCTTAATCATAACCCTAACCCTAACCATAGGCCTAACCCTAATTCTAACCCTCACTCAACCTCTAAACCTAGCTATAATGCCAATCCTTACCGTAAACTTAACCTCAAACCTAAACCTAATTTTAGGCCTAAACTGAACAATAAACCTATCCCTAATCCCTATTTCTAGCCCTAATTTAACCCTATCCCTAACCCTAACCATAGCCCTAAGACTAACTCTAACTTTCACACTAGCCCTATCCCTAGTTCTAACCCTATCCATTACCATAACGCTAACCCTAGCTCTCCCCTAGACATAAGACTTGCCCTGTCATTATTCCTAGCTGTAACCCTAGATCTATCCCTAACTCTAAATCTAACACTAACCCTAAGCCTAAGCCTGATATAAACACTAGCCCTAACCCTAATGCTACTCGTGAAACTAGCCCTATCCCTGACCCTAGCAGTAAATTAAAACCAAGCAATAGCCCTAATACTACACCTTAACTTAAACCAAATCCTAATACTAATCCTAGACCTAATCATAGCCCTAATTTGAGTCCTAACCTTAATCTTAATACTAACCTTGACTCTGACTCATATCCTAACACTCACCCTAGCTCTAAACACCATCCTAAACTTAAACCAAACACTTACAGTAACCCTAGCCATAATTTCAGTCTAATCTTAACCTTAAAACTAACCCTGACCCTGACTACTAACGTAACACTAACACTAGCTCTAAATATCACCCTAGCCTTAAACCTAATCCTAACACTAGAGGTCTAACTCCTAACCATAACCCTAAAATTAACCCTAATTGTAACCCTAGTTCTTACATTAGCTGTTACTCTAACCCTAGCCCTTATCCTAACACAAAGACTTTCCCTAATCTGAGCTCTAAACCTCGTTTTAACCCTAACCCTAGCCCTAAACCTAGCTCTAACACTATCCCTTACCCTAAGCCAAACCCTAACACTAATTCTAATTCTAATTCTAACCCTAATCCTTAACCTATCCCAAACATTAATCCGATTACTATTCTTAACTCTAGCCCTCATTCTAGCTCTAACCATAACCCAAACCCTAACCTTAACCCTGACCCTTATTCTGACCCTAAAACTAATCGTACGTCTAAACCAGAACCTAACCCTAAACCAAACTCTAACACTAGACCTAGACCTAAATCTAATCCTAAATATAGCCATAACACTAGCCCTAGACCTAAAGAAAAACCTAGATCTAGCCCTAGTAATAACCCTTAGCCTAAGCCAAACACTAACTCTTCCCATAGACCTAAACCTACTCCTAATTCTGGCTTTAATTCTAACCATAATCCTAATCTGAACACGGACCCTGACCTTAACCCTAGCTCTAAACATCTGCCTAACCCTGAAACTATACCTAGCCCTAAAATTAATGCTAAAGCTAGCCCTAATCATAAGAAGTTCTTAATTTAGCCATAGCCATAACCTACTGCAAAACCTAGCCCGAATCCTATCCCTACCCTATCTTTAACCATAAAGGTAATCCTAAGGCTATCCATAGCGCTAACCCCAAGCCTAAGCCTAACCTTAGATCCAATCTTAAGCATAAACCTAGCCCTAACCCTAGCTCTAACCCTATCCATTACCCTAAGGATAACCCTAACCCTTATTCTAACCCTAGACCAAACCCTAATCCTATGCCCATCCCTAACCCTATCCATTACCCTCACCTAACTTGTACCCTAAACCTAAAACTATCATTAACCTATCACTAAACCTAATGCTAATGTGATCCCTCAACATAAACCATAACCTAACCTAAACCCTGACCCTGGCCCTAATAATACCCCTAGCTCTAAACCTGACCCTAACCATAAACCTAACCCTTACAATAGACCTAGATATAAACCTAACCTGAAAACTCTTCCTAACTCTAACCCTAGTCCTGACATTAGCCCTAGCTTTAATCCTAGTTCTAACCCTAACACAAACCTTAACACACATCCTAGACATAATCCTCGCCTTTATCATAACCTTAACCCTAACCTAATTCTAACCCTCACCCTATCTGTAAAACTAGGTATAAACTCATCCCTTACGCTAAACCTAACCCTAATCCAAACCCTAACACTAAACCTAGCCCTAACCTTCGCCTAACTCTAACATTAACACTTGCCCTAATCCCAGAGCTAACTTAGCCCTATCCCTAACACTAAACATAACCCTAGCCCTAAGACTTAATATAACTCTTGCCTTAGTCATACAGGGTAGTTCTAAACATTTTCCTTACCATCACCCTAAACCTAGACCTGATCTTAGCCCTAATCCTAGCCCTAGCCCTAAAACAAAACTGAGTTATAGCCCTAATCTTAACCCTTAACCTAAACCAAACCCTAAACTTACACGTAGCCCAAACCCTATCCATAACTCTATCCCTAATTCTAGTCCTAATGTGAAAACTACCCTGAACCTGACTCTGACCCTAACACTAAACCTAGCTGTAAAAGCACTGTAAATGTAAATCTATCCCTAACACTAGACCTAGCCTTAACCTAACCTTATAACTAGCACTAATCATAACCTTACTGTGTACATTAGCCATAGTCTTAACCCTAGCCCTAACCTAACCAAAAACCTAGCCTTAATCAGAGTCCTTATCCTAGCTTTAACCCTTAACTTAAACCTAACACTACCCCAAACAAAAACCTAATTCTATACATAACCCTGGACCTAAACTTAGATCTAACTCTATCCATTAACCCTACCCATTACATTAAACCATAAATAATCCCTAAACCTAACCCTGTCATTACCCTAACCCTAAATCTAATGCTAATTTGAGCCTTAAACTTAAACGCTAACATAACCCAAACCCTAACCTTGATTCTGACCCTAATAATAACCCTAGCTCTAAAACTGACAATTACCCTATAACTAACCCTTACACTGGACCAAGCCATAAACCTAACACTAAATGTATCGCTAATTGTAACCCTAGACCTTACCCTAAACCTAACCTAATTAGCCCTAGACCTAATACTAGCCCTAAACCTAATACAAACAATAGCCCTCATCCTATCCCTAAACCCTATTCCTAACCCTAATACTAACCCTCGCCAAGACCTCAATCTTGCTATAACCCATTCCTTTAAACTAAACGTAACCCTAACTCTAACTCTAAACCTAACACTATCCCTAGCCCTAATATAGCCCTATCTCTAACCATAACTATAAACCTAGCCATAAGAGGAACTCTAACTCTCACACTTGCCCTATCACTAGTTCTAACCCTATTCCTTACCATAAACATACCCCTAGCCCTAACCATTGTCCTAACCCTTGCCCTATCCTTAGCCCTAGCACTAACCTTAGATCAACACCTATCTCTAAATCTAACCCTAATCTGAAGCCTAAGCCTAAACCAAACACTAGCCCTAAGCCTAACACTAATCCTAAAACTAGCCCTAACCCTAGCCCTAGCCTAAAACAAAACTGAGCCATAGCTCTAACACTAATTCTTAAAGTAAACAAAACCTTAACTGTACACCTACCCCTAACCCTAGACCTAATTCGAGTTTTAAGCCGAACCCTAAAACTAACTCTGACTTTGACTCTGACACTAATATTAACCCTAGCTCTAAATATCACCCTGACCCTAACCCTAACCTGAACACTCAACCTAGCCCTAACCTTAACCATAAAATTAGCCCAAAATGTAACTCTAGTACTTATATTAGCCATAACCCTAACCATAGCACTAACTTAACCTGAAACCTATCCATAATCTGAGCCCTATCCTGAGCTTTAAACCTAGCCCAAGCCCTAATCATAACCCTAGCCATAATCATAATCATAACCCTAGACCCAGCCTAGTTTAACCCTATCTATTACCATAAACATTTCCCTAACCATAATGCTAACCCTAGGTCTAAACCTAATGCTATCTCTAATCCTATTTCTATCCATAAACCTAAACTTAACCTGGGCCCTAATACTAACACTATCATTATTCTAACCCTAACCCTAACACTATTCAGTCCCTAAATTTAGACCTTAACCTATCCCCAAAATTAACCCAGACCATGTCCATAAAAACCCCTAGCCCTAAACCTGACCCTACCCCTAAACCTCACCATTACCCTAAACGTAGCCATAATCTTAAACATAATATTATCTTTAAACATAATTCTAGACTTGAAAGTAGCTGTACCCCAAATCCTAGCTCTAACCCCAAAACAAACATTATGCCTCATCCCAGCACTGAACCTAGCCTTAATCATAACCCTAACCATAACCAAAGCTCTAACCCTAATTCTAAATATCACCCTACCTCTAAACCTAGCTACAACATTATCCCTTAAACTAAACTTAATACTAACTCAGACCCTACTCTATATTTAAGCTAAACACTAACCATAGACCTAATATTAGCCCTAATTTATCCAATTCCCTAACCCAAGCCCTAATACTAACTCTAACTCAAAAGAGCCCTATTCCTAATTCTAACCCTATTACATACCATAATCTAGCCCTAGCCCTAACCCTTGTCCTATCCTTAGTCCTAACCCTAAACCTAGATATAACCCTAAATCTAAATGTAACCCTAAAGCTAAGCTTAAGCCTAACACTAATCTAGCCCTAAACCTAATGCTAATCATAGAATTAGCACTAACGCTAACCCTAGCAGTAAAAGCAAACCAAGCAATAGCCCTAACCCTAAACCTTAACTTAAACCACAGTAACACTACATCTATACCTAACCCTAGCCCTAAATTTGACTCCTAACCCTACCTTAAAAGTAACCCTGACACAGACTCGTTTCCTAATGCTCACCATAGCTTGGACCCCTTCCTAACCTTAAACCGAAACCTACAAGTAACCCTATCCTTAATTCAAGTCCTAACCCTAACTCTGACCCTCATTCATATCCTAACACTAACCCTATCTCTAAATATCACTCTATCCTTAAACCTAACCCTAACACTAGACCTACCCTTAATCCTAACCCTAAAACTAACCCTAACGGTAACCATAGATCTTACATTAGCCATTGCCCTAACCCTACATAAAAAAACTTGTTATAATTAAAGCTCTAAACCTAGCTTTAACTCTAAACCTAACCCTAACCCTAGCTCTATCCCTATCCTTAACCCTAAGCAAAACTCTAACCCTAATGGTAACCATAGAACTATTCCTAATTATTAGGCTAACCAAAATTGGAACCCTTTTAATAGTCCTGACTAGCCCTCATTCTAGCTCTAATCTTATCCCAAACCCTAACGCTAACCCTGACCTTTATTCTGACACAAACAATAATCCTAGGTCTAAACCTGAACATAAGCATAGAGCAAACCCTAACACTGGCCCTACTGGTAACCTTATAATTAAACCTAACCCTAGCTGTAGCACTAAGACTAACTCTAACTCTCACACTAGCCCTATCCCTAGTTCTAACCCTATTCCTTATCAGAACCCAAAACCTAACCCTAAACCTAGCACTAATGCTTGCCCTATCCTTAGTAATTGTCCTAACCCTATTTCTAACCCTAACTCTAAATCTGACCCTAAACCTATGCCTAAGCCTAATACTAACACTAGCCCTAACTCTAATGTTAATAATAAAACTAGCCCTAATCCTAACCCTAGAAGTAAAACGAATCTGAGAAATGGCCCTAACCCTAAAGCTTAGTTTAAACCACTCTAAAACTACAACTAGACCTAACCCTAGCCCTAAATTCGACTCCTAACCCTAACCTTAAATGTAACCCTGAAACAGACTCATATCCTAATGTTCACCCTAGCTCTAGACCCCATCCTAACCTTAAACAAAAACCTAACAGTAACTCTATCACTAATTTGATTCCTGACTCTAACCCTGACCCTGATTCATATCCTAACACTAACCCTAGCTCTAAATATCAGCCTTACCTTATACCTAACCCTAACACTAGACCTACTCCTAACCCTAACCCTAACACTAACCCTAATTGTAATCCTAGTTCTAACATTAGCCAACGCCCTAACCCTAAACCCAAACATACAAATAAACAATCCCTAATCCAAGCTCTAAACCTAGCTTTAACCCTAACCCTAACTCGAACCCTAACTCTATCTCTAACCTTATCCCTTACCCTAAGCATAACCCTAACCCTAATGGTAACCCTAGACCTATCCTTAATCATTAGGCTAACCAAAACCCTAACCCCAATAATAGTTCTGACCCTAGACCTCATTTTAGCTCTAATCCTATCCCAAACTCTAATGCTAACCCTGACCCTTATTCTGACCCTAACACTAAACTTAGGTCTAAACCTGATGGTAACCCTAGGCCGAACTCTAACACTGGCACTACTGATAAACTTATTCCAAACCTAACTCTACCACTAGCCTTAGACCTAAATCTAATCCAAAATCTAGCCTTAACTCTAGCCCTAGACTTAAACAAAAACCTAGTCCTAGCCCTAACAATAACCCTTACCCTAACCCAAACACTACACCTACCCCTAGACCTAAACCTAGTCCTAATTCTGGCTATAACCCTGACTCTAACTCTAACCTGAACACTGACCAGCCTTTAATAGTAAACCTACCTCTAAACCTGACCCTAACCAAAAATATAAACCTAACACTAGACCTAGCCATAACCCTAACCCTCAAAATAGCCCTACTCATATCCCCAGTTCTTACATTACCCACAGCCCTAACCCTAGGCCTAAAAAAAAAAAAAAAAAAAAAAAAAAAAAAAAAAAAAAAAAACCTAGAGCTAATCCTAGGCCTTAACGTAGCACTAAGCATAACCCTAATCTAACCCTACCCCTATTACTAACTTTACCCTATCCTTAGTCCCAACCCTTACTCAAAGCCTAACACTTACCATAAACATAAACCTAGAAATATCGATAAATCTAACCCTAACCCTAGCCCTAATCCGAAACTTAACCCTAGCCCTAACCCTAGCTCTAAACCTACAAAATACACTAAACCTAACCCTAAACCTATTGGTAACCCTAGCCTTACTCTAACCATAACGCTAACCCTAACCAGAAAACTAAACCTAGACCTAACCCTAAACCTAACACTCGCTATAACCCTAACCCTAGCTCAAAACCTAACCCTTACCATAAACCTAAATGTAACCATAGCCCTAACCTTAACCCTAAACTTAAATCTAACCCTAACCCTAAACCTAAACCTAAATCTAACCGGATCCAATACACTAAACCTAACCCTAACCTAATGATAATCCTAGCCCTAACCCTAACTCTAACCCTAAAACTACCGTAATTCTATCCCAAAGCTGAAGCATTCAAAAACATAGTTATCCAAAAGTACTGCTGGAGACAACAGGGAAATATACATATACTGAACTACCTCCCCAAATTGTTTGGTCAGATTTCTTTGAAACTGCACAAGATTTATCTGTTAGCTTGCGCCACTAGGCTCCCTTAATTTGTGACTTCTATGATAAAAGGTTCTAAATAGATTAGGGTTAGGTTTATGGTTAGTGTGAAGGCAGGATTTAAACCTAGTGTTAGGGTTAGAGTCATGTATCTTTGATACTGGGCAGGATTCATCTTTTACCTATCCTCACAATGTTACCTAGTTTGGGCCTACTCAGTTCAATGGTTTGCTTTCAGGAACAGTTTGTATTTTAAGTTTTCACTTAATTTTGAACTATTTTGTTGAAGAGAAATGGAGCATGAAATCAAACAGGGTTGGTGCTAGCTGCTTGAAACTGTGCACACTCATTCAGTTCTCTGTGGGCAGTCCCTGGTTTGTTCCTTGTGAATGTTGCCCTCAGCTGAAACATGCAAAGCAACTTTATCCCAGAGCACTTTTGGAGAAATAAAGGAAATATGCATATACTGAAACACTTCCCCTAATTATTTGCTCATATTTCATTGATATTGTGAAGGATTCATCTATTAGTTTTCCCCACTAGGCTCCCTTAGTTTGGGACTTCTATGATCAAAGATTCTCTAAACAGGCTAGGGTGAGCTGTAGGGTTAGGATTAAGGATAGATCTAGTGTTAGATTTACAGTAGTTTTGTTCAAATTTCTTTGATACTAGGCAAGATTTATCTTTTACCTATCCTTACTATGTTCCCCAGGTTTGGGCCTTCTATGTTCACTGGTTTGCTGTCAGTATTTCAGTTTTTATATTAAAGTTTCATTTCATTTTGACCTATATGGTTAAATGGAAATGGAGGTGTAAATCAAGCAGAGTTTTTGCTAGCTTCTTGAATCTTCACACACTCAATCAGTTCTCTGTGAGGACACTCTGGTTTTATCCTTATGAAAGTATCCCAAAGATAAGGCAAGCAAAAACAACAGTATGTATGGGCATTTTAGGAGACAACAGGAAAAAATGCATGTACTGAACTACCTTCCCCAATCATTTGGTCAGATTTCTTTCACACTGGGCAGGCTTCATCTGTTAGCTTGCCCTACTAGGCTCCTAGTCTTTGAGACTTCTATGATCAATGGTTCTCTAAACAGGTTAGGTTAGAGTTAGGTCTAGTTTTAGGGTTAGAGTTTGTCTTGTTCAAATTTCTTTGATACTGGGCAGGATACATTTTTACCTAGCCTTACTATGTTCCCCAGATTTCGGCCTTCTCGGTTCAATTCTTTGCTGACAGGAACAATTTGTATTTTACAGACTCACTTCATTTTGACCTACATGGGTAAATGGTCATAGAGCTGGAAATCAAAATAGGTTGGTGCTAACTGCTTAAAACTTCACACACTCAATCAGTTCTCTGTGGGCACTCTCTGGTTTGTTCCTTGTGTAATGAGTAATAAGATGAAGCATGCAATATGAATTTATCTGAGAACACTTTAGGAGAAAACAGGGAAATATGCATGTACTGAAATAGCTCACCCAATTATTTTGTCAGATTTCTTTGAAACTGCCCATGATTCATCTGTAAGCTTGCCCCACTAGACTCCCCAATTTTGAAACTTCTATGATCAAAGTTTCTCTAAACAGATTAGGTTTAGGGTTAGACTTAGTGTTAGGACTAGGTTTAGATCAGGTGTTAGGGTTAGAGTTTTTTTTTTTTTTTAATTTCTATGATACTGGGCAGGATTCACCTTTTTCCTATTTTGACTATACTCCAAATGTTTGGGCCTCCTACATAAAAGGTTTTTCTCTCAGGAAAGTTTCAATTTTCATGTTTCTCTTCTTTTTGCCCTAAAGAGATGAATGGAAATGAAGCTGGAAATCAAACAGGGTTTGTGATAGCTACATGAAATTTCACACATTCAATCAGTTCTCAGTATATATTCTCTGGTTTGTTTCCTGTGAAGTATCCTTAAGCTGAAGTAGAAAGAAGCAGTTTTATCTGAGTGCTTTAGTAGCAAGCAAAATACACATGTGCTGAAAGAGCTTTGAATTTTTTTTGGTCAGGTTACTTTGATACTGTAAAGGGTTCATCTTTGACCAACCTTAGTAGGCTCCCCAAGTTTGGGCCTTCAAGGTTCAATGATTCAGTGTCAAGAAAGTTTGAATTTTTAGTTTTCACTACATTATGGCCTATAGGTGTGAATGAAACAGGGTTGGTGCTAACTGCATGAAACTTCACACTCAATCACTTCACTGTCAGCATGCTCTGGTTTGTTTCTTGTGAATGTACCTTAAGCTGAAGCATGAAAAAACAATTTATCCAAGAGCACATTAGGAGAAAACAGAGGAAATAGGCATGTATTGAAACACCTTCCACAAATATTGGTCAAAATTTTTGATACTGTTCAGGATTCATCTGTTACCTTCCCTACTAGGAACCCCAAGTTTGAAACTTTTACGATCAAGCTCTATAAACAAGAAAGGCTTAGTTTTAGGATTTGGGTTAGGGCTAGTGTTAGAACTAATGTTCGGGTTAGAGTTAGTTTTGTTCAAATTTCTTTGATACCGGTCAGGATTCATCTTTTACTTAGCATTACCATGTTTCCCAGGTTGGGCCTTTCAGTTCAAGGTTCACTGTCAGGAACAGTTTGTGTTTTCAGGTTTCACTTCATCTTGACTTCTATGCATTAGGGTTAGGGTTAGGGCTATGGCTTGGTTTTGTTTTAGGGCTAGGTCTAGGGTTAAGGCTAGATTTTGAATTAGTGTTAGGGTTAGGGCTAGTGTTAGTGTGAGGTGTAGGCTTAGGTTAAGTTAAATTTAGAGTTAGGGTTAGATCCAGGGTTAGGGTTAGGGCTAGGGTTAGTGTTATGGGAAGGGAAAGAGTTAGAACTAGGAAAATGGCTACAACAAGATTTAGGTATAAATTTAGGACTCAGCTTAAGCTTAGGGTTTGGGTTAAAGGTAAAATAGGGCTAGGATTAGGGCTAAGGTTAGTGTTAGGGTAGGCCTAGGGTAGGGCTAAGTTTAGGATTAGCATTGGAGTTAGGATTAATTTAGGGGAATGGGTGGGGTTATAACTAGCTTTAGGGGTAGGGTGAGGGTTAGAATTAGGATTAGGGATATGGATATTTTTAGGTTAGGATTAAGGCTAAGTTTAGGGCTAGGGTTTATTTTAGGTTAAGGGCTAGAACTAGCCTAGGGCTAATGTCAAGTCTAGAGTTATGATTAAGGATAGTATTAGGGTTAGGTTATTGCGAGGTCTAGTGTCAGAGCTATGTTTAAGGTAAGGGTCATGCTTAGAGTTAAGGGTACTATTAGGTTTAGGGTCAGGGATAGCATTTGGTTTTGGTCAAAGTTTAGGTTTAGGGCTTGAATTAGTGTTAGGTTTAGGCTTAGGGTTAGGGTAATGGATAGGGTTAGGTTTAGGTTTCAGTTAAGGTTTAGGGTAATGGATGGGTTAGGTTTAGCAATAGGGTTAAGGTTAGCATTTGGTTAGGGTTATGTTTTATATAATGGATAGATTTAGAGCTAGGGTTAGTGCTAGGTTATGGTTTGGAGTAAGTCTCAAATTAGAGTTAGGTTTAGGGATAGGTCTAGGGTTTGGTTTGTGGTAAGTTAGGTTTAGGGCTAGGGTTAGGATTAGGTTAGGGTAAGGGTTAGGGTTTGAGCTAGGGAAATGTCTAGGGTGAGGGTTAGGTTTACATTCAGGTCTAGGGATATTTTTTATGGTTAGGGTTTGGTTCAGGGTTTGGCTTATGGCTAGAGTTTTTATTACAGTTAGGGTTAGTTTTAGGCTAATAGATAATGTTATATTTAGGGTTAGGGATAGGGTTAGGTTATGATTTAGGGCTAGTCTTAGGATTAGGTTTAGTGTAAGGCTTATTGTTTCTGCTACGTCTAGGGCTATGGTGAGGTTTAGGTTTATGTTTAGGTCTTGGGATACGTTTATGTTTAGGGTGAGGTTTAGTGTTAGGGATAGGGCTATAATTAGGATTATGGTTAGGGTTAGGGTAATTGACAGGGTTAGAACTAAAGTTTGAGCTACGATTAAGGTTAGGATAACAGCTAGGGTTAGGGTTATGGTTTATTATAGGGCTAGGGTTTTGTTTAGGTTAAAGGTATGGCTTTCAGCTAGGGTTAGGTCTACTGCAAGTGTTAGTGTTAGGTCTAGAGTTAGGGTTAGTGTTATGATTTAGGCTAAATTTAGGCCTAGGATTATGGCTAGGTTTTTTGTTAGGTTTAGGGCTAGGGTTAGGACTATGGTTAGGTCTACTGTTAGGGTTAAGTTTAGGGTTAAAATAGTGTTAGGGATAGGGTTATGTTTAGGGATAGTATTAGGGTTAGTGTTATGGCTAGGTCTAGTATTAGGACTAGGTTTTGGATTAGGGTCAGGTTTAGAGATAGGTTAGGGTCAGGGTCAGTGTTCTGGATAGGATAAGGGTTAGCGTTAGAGCCAGAATTAGGACTACTCTTAGGTCTAGGAGTAGGATAAGTGTTCAGTTTAGGTTAAGGGTTATTGTTAGTGCTACAGCTAGGGTTTTCTTTAGGTCTAGTGCTAGAATTATAGCAATATTTAGGATTAGTTTGGGGTGTAGATCTAGTGATATTATCCGGTATAGGAATAGGCTTACCGGTAGGGCTAGTGTTAGGGTTTGGTTTAGGGTTAGAGTCAGGTTTAGACCTAGGGTTACTGTTAGGATCAGAATAAGGGTCAAGGTTAGGGATAGAACTAGAATAAGGGCTAGGGTTAGGACGAGTAATACTATTAGTGTTTAAGTTAGGCTACGGATTAGGGTTAGGACTAGGGTTAGCATTTGATTTAGGGTTTGTCTTAGGGTAAGTGTTAAGATTAGAGCTAGGGATAGGGCTCAGTTTAGGGTTAGGGTTACGGCTAGTTAGAGTTAAGATTAGGGTTTAAACTAGGGTTAGGATTAGAATTAGGGGTAGAATTTGTATTAGGGTTATTGCTAGTGTTATGACAACGACTAATGTATAAACTAGGGTTAAGATTAGGGCTAGTGTTAGGGTTAGGGTTAAGGAAAGGTCTGGTGTTAGGGTTAATTTAAGGTTAGGGTGGTGTTTAAAGTTAGGATTAGCTTTAGGATCAGGGACTGGGTCAAGGTTAGGGTTAAAGCTAGGGTTCGTCCTTGGATTAGGGCTATGTTTTGTGTTAGGTTTAGGGGTATGGCTAATGTAAGAACTGGCCTTACAATTAGGGCTAATTTAGAGTTATGTTTAGGGCTAGGTGTAGTGTTAGTATTAGGTTTAGGGATAGGGTGATGTATAGAGCTAGGGTCAGTGTTAGGGTCAGAGGGTTAGTATTAGTTCTAAGGTTAGTGTTAGGACTTGAATTAGGGTTAGTGTTAGGGCTAGGTGTAGGTTTAGGGTATGGTTAGTTTAAGTGGTAGATTAAGAGATATGTCTTGTTTTATTTTTTGAGTGCTAGCACTAGGGTAAGGGCTTGTTTTCAAATTAGCATTAGGGTTAAAGATAGTGATAGGGTATGGTTTAGGCTCATGGTTCGTGTTAGATTTAGAGTTAGAGTTAAATGTAGGTTATGGCTAGGATTTGGGCTAGGGTTTGGGTTATCATAAGGGATAGGGTTAAATCTAGGGATAGGGCTAGGGTGAGAGTTAGAGTTAGGTTTGGTAGGGTTAGGTATGGCTTTATTAGGGCTAGGTATACAGCTAGTTTTAGTGTTAAGGCTAAGCCTAGGTCTAGGGCTAGGTTAGGGTTATGGTTATGGCTAGGCCTGATGTTATCACTAGGTTTAGAACTAGGGCAAGGGTTAAAATTAGGGTTAGGGCTTGTGTTAGGGTTAGGGTTAGGATTAACATTAAGTTTAGGGCTAGGATTAGGTCAAGGGTTTGTGTTAGGGTTAGGGCTTCATTAGTGCTAGGGCTAATGTCAGGTCTAGGATTATGGTTAGAGATAGATTTAGGGTTAGGGTTATGGGTAGGTATAGTGTAAATGTAAAGGTTAAGTTTTAGGGTAAGGTTTAGAGCTAGGGGAATTATTAGGGTAAGGTACAGGGTTCCGGGTTGGATTAGGTTAATATTTCATGTTAGGGTTCAAATTAGCTTTAGAGTTAGGGTTAGGATTAGGTTTATGGATATGGTTATGTTTAGGGTTCAGGTTAGTTTTAGTGTAATGGATAGGCATAGGGTTACGAATAGGGTTAGGGTTATCTGAGGGTTAGCATTAGGGTTAGGGTTAGGGTTAAGGTAATGATAGGATTAGAGCTAGGTTTAGGGATGGGTTTGTTGTTAGGATTAGGGCAAGGTTTAGTGTTAGGTTTGGGGTTACTTCAAGTGTTAGGGTTAGCATTAGATTTAGGGTAAGTGTTAGATCTAGGGTTACAGTTATTGATAGTGTTAAAGCTAGTGTTAGGCCTCTGATTAGGATAGGTTTTGGGTTAGGGTACTCCTAGGGTTAGGGCTACAGCTAATGTAAGCACTAGGGTTAAGATTAGGGCTAGTTTTAGGGTTAGGGTTATGGCTAGGTCTAGTGTTTCGGTTTGATTTAGGTTTTGGGTGATGATTAGAGCTACAGTTAGTGTAGGGTCAGAGTAAGTTAGATTTAGGGTTAGGTATAGGACTTATATTAGAGCTAGGTTTAGGGCTAGGTATAGGCTTAGGGATTGGTTTAAGTTAAATATTAGGGTTAGGGCTATGGCTCTGTATTGTTGTAGGGCTTGGGCTAGGTTAGGACTAGTTTTAGGATTAGTGTTAGTGTTACAGCTTGTGTTAATGATAGATTTAGGCTTAGGTTTAGTGTTACATTTAGAGTTAGGATTAGATGTAGGAGGAGGGCAAGGGCTTGGGTTAGGGCTAAGGTTTGGGCAAGTTTTAGTGTTATGGTAAGGGTTGAGGATAGAATAGGAATAGGACTAGGTTGAGAGTTAGAGTTAGATTTAGGGCTAGGTTTAGATTAGGTTTAGGGCTAAAATGGGGTTAGGATTATGTCTAGGCTTTGTGCTAGGTTTAGGCCTAGATTTAGGCTTAGCTTTAGGTTTAGGGATAGGGTTAGGTTTAGGGGAAGGGATGGGGTTATAGATAGTGTTACAAGAGTTACAAGTGTTAGGGATAGGTCAAAGATTAGAATTATGGTTAGGGCTAGGATTATGTTTTGGGTTAGTAATAAGGCTAGGTTTAGGGCTAGAATGATGGCTAGGATTTGTTTCAAGGTTATGGCCAGAATTAGGGATAGGGCTAGTGTCAGGTCTAGTGTTATAGTTAGGGATACATTGAGGGTTAGACTTATGTCTAGGTCTAGGATAAGGGTTAGGTTTAGAGCTGGGGGTATTAATAAAGTTAGAATCAGGTTTCGGTTAAGGTTTAGGATTAGGGCTCAAATTACCATTAGGGTTAGGTATATGGTATGATAGGGTTAGGTTTAGGGTTCAGAGTTCAGGTTAGGTGTAGAGTAATGGATAGTGAAAGGGTTAGGTTTAGGCCTAGGGTTAGCATTACAGTAAGGATTATATTTAGGGTAATAAAGAGGGTTAGAAGTAGGGTTAGGGCAAGAATTATGGTTAGTATTAGGGCTTGAGGTAGGGTTAGGGTTAGGGTTAGACCCAGGGATAGCCTTAGGTTTAGGTTTAGGGTACGGTTTAGGGTTTGAGCTAGGATTAGCACTAGGGCAAATGTTAGGTTTACGGTTAGGCTTAGGATATAGTTAGGGTTAGGCCTAGGTTATAGTTACTGTTAGGGTCAAGGTTAGTGTTAGGATTAGGGCTAGTATTATCATAAGTTTTAGGGTATTGGATAGGGTTTGATGTTGGGTTAGGTTTAAGGTTAATATTAGGTTTTGGCTTAAGGTTACTGTTAGGGATAGGTGTAGGGTTAGGTTTAGTGTAATGGGTTTGAGCTAGGGTTAGGTCTATGACAAGGTTTAGGTTTATGGCTACGTTTAGGTTTAGGATTAGGATAGATTTAGGGTTAGGGCTAGAGTTATCATTAGGGTTAGGGTTAGGGGTCAGGTAAAGGGTAGGTTTAGAGCTAGAGTTATGGCTAGAGTTAAGGTTAGGATTAGGGCTAGGGTTAAGGTTAGGGTTAGGTATAGACCAAGGGTTAGTGTTAGCATTAGGTTATATTTAAGGGTTAGGGATTGAGCTAAGATTTGCACTAGGCCAAGGTTTAGGGTTAGAGTCACTGTTAGGGTCAGGGCTAGGGTTAGCATTAGGTTTAGGATAATGAATAGGTTAGGGTTAGGGAATGTGTTAGGGTTAGGCTGAGGGTTAGCATTAGGGTTAGGGTTAGGGTTATGGTATTGGATAGGGTTAGAGCTAGGGTTAGGGCTAGGGTTTTGGTTAGGGTTAGGGCTAGGGTTAGGGTTAGGTTTAGGGTTAGTGTAAGGACTAAAGTTACGGTTAGGTTTAGGGTAAGGGTTAGAGCTACATTTAGGGATAGAGATAGGGTTAAAGCTAGGGTTTGGTCTCAGATTAGGGCTAGGTTTTGGGTTTTGTTAGGGCTAGTGTTAGTGATATGGCTAATGTAAGAACTAGGGTTATGATTGGGCTAATTTTAGGGTTACATTTAGGACTAAGTCTAGTTTTAGGATTAGGTTTAAGTTTAGGGTGATGTTTTGAGCTACTATTAGTGTTAGGTTCAGAGTCAGGTTCAGGGTTAGTTTTAGGTTAGGGATGGGGCTTGAATTAGGGGTAGGCTAAGGGCTAGATGCAGGGTTAGGATTTGGTTTAAGTTAAGGATTAGGGTTAGTGCTGTAGCTTGGTTATGCTTTCAGGCTAAGGCGAAGGTTATGGTAAGGGATAGGGTTAGAACTAATAATAGGGCTAGGCAAGAATTAGATTTAGTCTAAAGGCTAGGGTTAGGATTAGAGTTACTTCTATACTAGGCATAGGAATAGGTCTAGGATTAGTGTTAGGGTTAGGCCTAATTTTAGGGCTATGTTTAGGGTTAGGTTTAGGGGAAGAGATGGGGTTATAACTAGGTTTATGGCTAGGGCGATGATTAGAATTAGGTTTAGTGATAAGTTAGGATTGGGTTAGGATTAAGGCTAGATTTGGTGTTAGGATGAGGGCTAGGGCTTTTGTTATGTTTAGGGCAAATTTTAGGGATAGGGATAATGTCAGATTTAGGGTTAAGGCTAGGGGTAGATATAGGGTTAGTTTCATGGCTAGGTCTTGTATAAGGGTTAGGTTTAGGGTAAGGATCAAGTTTAGAATTAGGTGTTTTTTAAGGTCAGCTTCAGGTTTCGGTTATGGGTTAGGTTAAGTTTTAGGTTTAGGGCTCAAATTAAGCTTTGGGTTAGAGTTAGGTTTAGGGTAATGGATAGGTTTAAGTTTAGGATTCAGGTTAAGATTAAGATAATGAGTATGGTTAGGTTTAGTTATAGGGTTAGGGTTAGGCCTAAGTTTAGTATTTGTGTTATGGTTATTGTTAGGGTAATGGATAGCATTAGAGCTAGGGTGAGGGCTAGTGTTTTGGTTAGGATTAGGGCTAGAGTTAGGTTTAGGGTTAGGGCTAGGGCTAGGGTTAGTGTTTGGGTTAGTTTTAGGATATAGGTCAGGTTTTGAACTAGGGTTAGTGCTAGGTTGAGAGTTATATTTAGTGTTATGTCTAGGTTTAGACTTACAGTTATGTTTAGGGTTAGAGTTAGGGTTAGGGCTAAGGTTACCTTTAGAGTTAGGTTAATGGATAGGATTAGGTGTCAAGTTAGGGTTAGGTGTAGTTTTAGGTTTAGGGTTAGTGTTAGGGTTTGGGCTAGGGTTAGTTAGAGTATAGTTTAGGATTTGATCTAGGGTTAGGGCTATGATGAGGGTTAGGTTTAGGGTGAGGTCTAGGATTAGGTTTACAGTTAGAGTTAGAGCTAGGGTTATCATTAGGTTTAGGGTTTGGTTTAGTGAAATGGATAATTATAAAGATATTATTAGGGATAGTATTAACATTATGATTAGAGCTAGGTTTAGCGTTAGGTTTAGGGATAGGGCTAGGGTTATGTTTAGAGTTAGGGTTAGGGTTTTAGCTAGGTTTAGGTCTAAGTTGAGCGTTAGGATTTGCGTGAGGGATATGATTAGGGTTAGGGTTATGCTTAGGGCTAGATTTTGTGTTAGGTTTTGAGCTATGGTTAGGGCTATGGTTATATAAGGAATAGGGTTATGGTTAGGGTTATGGCTAGGTCTAGTGTTAGGTTTATGTTTTGGTTAGGGTCAGTTTTAAGGCTAAGTTAGTGTTAGTGTCAGGGTCTGTATTTGGATTAGGATTAGGGTTAGGGATAGACCCTAAATTAGAATTGGTTAGGTCTAGATGTAGGGTTAGTGTTTGGGTTAGGTTATGTGTTATCATTAGGGATAGCACTAGGTTATTGTTTTGGTCGTGGGTGAGAGATATGGCTAGATTTAGGATTAGATTTATGTCTAGGGATACTGTTAGTGTTAGGTTTACGTATAGGTTTACAGGTAGAGATAATGTTTGAATTTGGGTTATGGTTAGGGTCAGGCTTAGGGTTAGTGTTTGGGTTATGGTTATAACTAGAATGATGGCTAGGATTAGGACTAGTAATAAAGTTAGGATTAGGGTTAGGGCTAGGGTTAGCATTAAGGTTAGGTTTTGGCTTAGGGTAAGGGATAGGATTAGTGCTAGGGTTAGGGTTAGGGTTAGGGATAGTGTTAGGGTTAAGTTTAGGTATAGGTTTATTGCCAGTGCTAGTGTTATGTTTCAGTTTAAGTTTAGGGTCAGGTTTGGACCTACGGTCACCATTAGGGTAAGAATAAGTGTCAGGTTTGGGTTATGGTTAGAGCTAGAATGAGGGCTAAGGTTAGTACTACTAATAGGGTTTTGTTTGGGTTAAAGTAAGGATTAGGGTTAAGACTAATGTTAGCATTAGGGTTGGGGTTAATTTAGTCTAATGGATAGGGTTAGAGCTAGAGTTAAGGCTATGTTTAAGGTTAGGGTTATGGCTAGTGTTAGAGTTAGTGTAAGGGTTAATGCTAACATTATGTCTCAGTTTAGAGCTTGGTTTTGGCTAGAGTTAGGGCTAGGTTTAAAGTTACAGCCAATGTATGGACTAGGGTTATGATTTGTGCTAGTTATAGGATTAGGGTTAGGAGTAGATCTAGTGTTAGGGTAAACTAGCCGGAAAACTGACCTTAGACATAATCCTAAATTTAATACTCGGCATAGCCCTAACCCTAACTCAAACCTTAAACCTAACCATAAACCTAAACATAACCATAGCCCTAATTCTAACCCTACACCTAAAATCTAACCCTAACCATAACTCTATATCTAACCCTATCTTTAGTCTAACCCTAACCTAACATTAATGATAACCCTAGCCCCAACCCTAACCCTAACACTAACTCTACCATAATCCTATCCGTAGACCTTACCCTAAAACTAACCCTCTCCCTAGCCATAACCCTAGCTCAAAACCGAACCCTTACACTAAACATAACCCTAAATTTAACCCTAGTTCTAAACCTAACCCTAACCATAACTGAAGATCTATTCCTAAACTTAACCCTAGTTCTAACCTAAGCTCTAATCCGAACCACTACCATAACCATAACCCTTCCCCTAATGCTATCCCTAAGCCTAACCCTAACCCTATTGCTTACGCTAACCCTATCAATTAACCTAAACCTAACCTGAACCATAAACTAAACCCTATCATTACCCTAACTCTAACCCTAATGCTAATTCGAGCCCTAAACCTAAACCCTAACTTAAACAAAACCTTAAGCTTGACCCTAACCTTAAAATTCCCCCTAGCTCTAAACCTGACCCTTACTGTAAGCCTAATCCTTACAACAGATATAGACCTAAAAATAACCCTAAAATTATCTTTAACTATAACCCTATAGCTGATATTAGCCCTAGTCCTAATCCTAGCCCCTAAACCTAAAGAAAAAAACACTAGCCCTCATCCTAGACCTAAACCTAGCCTTAATCATAACCCTAAATCTATGCCTAGCCCTATCCCTACTCTAACCCTAACCCTACCTCTAATCCTAGCAATAACGCCATCCGTTATCCTAAACTTAAACCTAATCATAACCCTATCGCTAGGCCTAAACTGAACACTAACTCCAGCCCTAATCATGGCCTTAACTTAACCCTTATCCAAACCCTAATCCTAATCCTAGCCCTAAGACAAACTCTAACTCTCACACTAGCCCTATAACTACTTCTAACCCTATCCCTTACCGTAAATCTAAACCTAGCCCTAACCCTTGCCCTATCCTTAGTCCTAGCCTAACCCTAGATCTAAGCCTAACTCTAAATATAACCATAACGATAAGCCTAAGCCTAACACTAACAGTTTACCTAACCCTAATACTCATCATAAAACTACTGCTAACCCTAACCCTGGAACTTAAACAAAACCAATCAATAGACCTAACCCCATACCTTAACTTAAAACAATCCCTAAATTACAGCTAGAACAAATCCTAGAAATAATTCAAGTCCTAACCCTAATCTTAAAATTAACCCTAACCCTGACTTATACCCTAACACTCACCCTAGCTCTGAAACACCACTCTTACCTTAAACCAAACCCTAACAGTAAACCTAGCCCTAATTTGAGTTCTCATCCTAAAACTAACCCTGTCCCTGTCTCCTACCTAACAATAACCCTAGCTCTAAATTTATCCTAAACTTAAACCTAACCATGAACACTAATCTTAAACATTAACCCTAAATCTATCTAAATTGTAATCCTGATTCTTACATTATTCATTGCCCTAACCGTAACCCTAATGCTACCCCAAAACAAGCCATAATCTGAGCCCTAAACCTAGCTTTAACACTAACCCTAATCCTAACCCTACCCCTAACACTAGCTCTAACTCTATCCCTAAACCTAAGCAAAACCTTAACCCTAATGGTAACCCGAGACCTATCCATAATCCTTAGGCAAATCAAAACCCTAACCCTATTAATAGTCCTAAACCTAGCCCTCATTCTAGCTCTAACCTGTCTCAAACTTTAACCCTAACCCTGACCCTTATTCCGAACATAACACTAACCCTAGCTATAAACCTGATTCTAACCCTAGACCAAACCTTAACACTATCCCTACCAGTAAACTTATACTAAGCATGACTCTACCACTAGCACTAGACCTAAACCTAATTCTAAATTTAGCCTTAAATCTAGGCCAAGACCTAAACAAAAACCTAGCTCCAGCCCTAACAATAACCCTTAACCTAATGCAAAGTCTACCCCTACCCCTAGACATAAACCTAGTCCTAATTCTGGCTTTAACCTTAACCCTAACTCTAACCTGAACATGGACCCTGCATTTAACACTATGCTAACTCTAAACCTGACCCTTACTGAAAACCTAAACCTAACACTAGACCTAGCCATAACCCTAACCCTACAACTATCCCTAATCATAATCCTAGCTCTTACATTACCCATAGCCCTAACCCTATATCTTAACCTAACACAAAACCTAGAGTTAATCCTAGGCCTAAACCTAGCCCTAAGTATAATACTAACCCTAACCCATCCCTAATCCTAACCCTAACTGTAGCCTTAGTCCTAAATTTACTCAATGCCTAACTCTTGCCGTAAATATAAACTTAGACTTATCCCTAACTCTAAACCCTAACCCTATCCCTAACCCTAAATTTAACCATATCCCTAAACATAGCTCTGAACATACACATTACCCTAACCCTAACACTAACCCTGTTGATAACCCTAGCCTTAACCCTAACCCTACCAGTAACCCTAACCAGAAAACTAACCCTAGACCTAACACTAAACCGAACAGTTGCCATAGCCCTAACTCTAGTTCAAACCCTAGCCTGTACTAGAAACCTAAACCTAACCATGCCTTAACCTTAACCCTAAAACTAAATCTAACCCTAAACCTAAACCTAAACTTACATCTAACCATATCCATTACCCTAACCCTTACCCTACCCCTAATGATAAACGTAGCCCTAACCCTAAACCTAAACCTAAACCCAATCTTATCCCTAGACCAAACGTTGAACCTAAACCAAAACTTAGCCCTTGCCCTAACTCTAGCTCAAACCCTAATCCTGATGGTAAACAAACCTTAACCCTAACCCTAACCCTAATCCTAGCCCTAATTCTAACCGTAACCATAGCCCAAACCCTAGTTGTAACTCTATCCATTACCCTAACCTTAACCCTAAACCTAATGCTAACCCTAGCTCTAATAACTTTAAATCTACATTTATCCCTAACTCTGATTCTAACCTGAACCCTTAACCTAGCACTAACACTTACTAAATACATGAGCCTTACACTTAACATAATGGTAAGAAAAAACTAAGCCTAACACTAACCCTAACCCTAGCCCTAACCCTAATACTAACCCTATCCCTTGACCAAACCCTAAACCTAACCCTAGCCTTAGCACTAACCCTGGCTTGAACCCTAACCTGTATCCTAATCTTAACACTAAAACGAACCCTAGCCTTAACCATAACCCTAACCCTAAATCTAGAGCTAATCATAAACATAATCCTAGCCCTAACCATAGTTCTAAATTGATCAATTACCCAAACAATAACCATAAACCTATGCTAACCCTAGGCCTAAACCTAACCCTATCCATTAACTAAAACCTAACATGAACCCTAAACCTAACCAGAAGCCAAAACCAAACCCTATCCCTTACACTAACCCTAACTCTAATCCTAAGGCTAATTTGATCACTAACACTAAACCTCAACCTAATCCAAACCCCAAACCTGACCTGAACATTATAGTACCCCTAGGTATAAACCTGAACCTTACCCTAAAGCTAACTCTGAATATAGACCTAGTCATAAACCTTACCCTAAAACTATCCCCAACCGTAACCCTAGACCTGATATTAGCCCTAGCCCTAATTCTTGCCATAACCGTAACACAAATGCTGGCCCTCATTCTAGCCCTAAACCTAGTCTTGTTCCTAACCTGAACCCTAACACTAGCCCTATCCCTAATTTTATACCTTGTCCTATACCTGAACCTAGATATAACCCCAACCCTTCCCCTAAATCTAACTCTAACTCTAGATTTAACCCTTACACTAATCCTAGACCTGACCCTAGCACTAATTTAGCCCTTACCGTAATCCTAACACTAGCACTAATACTAACTCTAACTATCGCCCTAGCCCTATACCTAGTTCTAACCATATCCCTTGCCATAACCCTAACACTTGTTCTACCCTTAGCCCTAAACCTAGCCCTACCACTAAACCCAGATCTAATCATAACTCTAAATCTAACCCCAACCCTAAACCTAAACCTCACACTACATCTAGCCCTAACACTAACGCTAATCCTAATACTAGCCCTAACCTAGTCCTAGCCTTAAAAAAAAATCGAGCTATAGCCCTAACTCTAACCCTTAACCTAAACCAAAACCTAACACACACCTAATCCTAGCCCTAGCACTCAAACCAAACCGACTCATAGGCTTAACGCTAATTCTTAACCTAAACTAAAACATAACCTTTTACCTAGCCCTAACCCTAGCCCTAATTTGAGTCCTAACCCTAACTCTAGAACTTACTCTGACCTTGACTCAGACCCTAACAATAATCCTAGCTCTAAACATCACACTAATACTAAACTTAACCGGAACACTAGAGCTAGCCCTACCCCTAAACCTAAAACTAGCCCTAATCTAACACCAGTTCTTACATTAGCCATAGCCCTGTGCTAAAAAAAAAAAAAAAAAAAAAAAAAAAAAAAAAAAAAAAAAAACTAGCTGTAATCCGAGACCTAAACCTAGCTTTAAGCCTAACCCTAAACAAAACCTATACCTATACCTAACCCTAGCTCTAAACCTATCCCTTACCCTAAGCCAAACCTTCACCGTAATGCTACCCTAGTCTTAATCTTAATCCTTAGCCTACCCCAAAACATAACACTATTACTATTCCTAACCCAGCCCTCATTCTAGCTCTAAACTTAATCCAAATCCTAACCCTAACCCTGACCCTTAATCTGACCCTAATTTAACCCTAGGTTTAAATCTGACCCTAACCATAAACTGAACCCTAACACTAGCCCTATGTGTAACTCTATACCTAAACCTAACCCTAACACTACTCTTAGACGTAAACCTAATCCTAAATCTAGCCATAACTCTAGTCCTAGACCTGAACAACAACCTTGCCCTAGCCCTAACAATTACCCTTAACATAATCCAAACATTAACCCTACTTCTAGACCTAACCCTAGTCCTAATTCTGGCACTATCCCCAACACTCGCTCTAACCTGAACACTGACCCTGACCCTAACATAATCCTAGCTCCAAACCTCACCCTAACTCAAAACCTAATCCTAACACTACACCAAGCCATAACCCTAACTCTAAAACTAGCCCTAATTATAACCCTATCACTGAACTACCCATGGCCCTAACCCTAGGCCTAAAATAACAAAGCCCTAATCCTAGGCCTAAACCTAGCCCTAAGTGTAACCCTAAATTAACCATAGCCCTATCCCTAACCCTAACCTATCCTTTAGATCTAACCCTTGCTCAAAGCCTAACCTCTACCCTAAATATAACCCTGGCCCTATCCCAAACACTAACCTTACCCTAGCTGTAATCCTATCCTTAACCATAGCCCTAACCATAGCTCTAATTCTATACACTACCCTAACCCTAGCCATAATCCGAATCATAACTCTAGCCCTAACCCTAGCTGTAATCCTATCCATTTCCCCAAACATAATCCTAACACTAATTCTAACCCTAGACTTAACCCTAACACTATCACAATCTCTAAACCTATAAAACTAACCTGTACCCTAACCCTAGATCTAACCCTATCTCCAACTCTTAACCTAACCCTAAGGCTAAGCCTAACACAAACACTAGCCCTAATCCTAATGCTACAATAAAAATATAATTTAAAAAAAAGATGTAGTGTCCACCAAAAACTAAAAAAAAAAAATAAAAAATATTTAAAAATTCTCTTTTTATAAAAAAAAAAATGAGCAATTATTTTAATCTTGAACCTTATCTTAAAACAAAACCTAACACTACACCGAGACCTAACCCTAGCTCTAATTCGAGTCCTAACCAAAACCTTAAACTAACCCTGATCCTGAATCATATCCTAATACTCACCCTAGGTCTATACACCACCCTAAACTTAAACTGAACCCTAACAGTAACCCTAGCCTTAATTCGAGTCACAATCCTAACCTTAAAACTGACTCATATCTTAACAGTCACCCTAGCTCTAAAGACGGTCCTCACCTAAAACTGAACCCTAAAATAAATCCTAGCCCTTATTTGAGGCCTAACCCTCACCCTAAAACTGTCTCTGAATTATATCCTAATACTAACCTAGCTATAAATATCACCTAACATTAAACCTAACCCTAACATTAGACCTACCCCTACCCCTAACCCTAATTGTAACCTAGTTCTTACATTACCCATTGCCATAACATAAGCCCTAACACTAACACAAAAATTATCCCTAACTGAGCAACAAACCTAGATTTAACCCTAAGTCTAACCCTAACTCTAGCCCTAACCCTACCTCTAAGCCTATCCCTTACCCAAAGCAAAACCATAAACCTAATGGTAACTCTAGACCTATCCCTAATCCTTAAGCTAACCAAAGCCTTAACCCTATTAATAGTCATAACCCTACCCTCACTTTAGCTGTAACCCTATTCCAAACCCTAATGTTAACCATGACCATTATTTTCAGCCTAACACTAACCCTAGGTCTAAACCTGGCCATAACCCTAGACCAAACCATAATGCTAGACCTAGACGTAAACCAAATTTTAAATCTAGCCTTAACTCTAGCCCTAGACCTAAACAAAAACCTATCCCTAGCCCTTAAAGTAACCCTTAACGTAAAAATACTCCTAGACCTAAACCAAGTTCTAAATCAGGCTGTAACCCTAACTCTAACCCGAACCCAAACACTGACCCTGCCTTTAAGAGTAAACCTACCTCTAAACCTGACCCTATTCAAAAATCTAAACCTAACACTAGACCTAGCCAAAATCCTAACCCTCAAAGTAGCCCTAATCATAACTCTAGCTTTTACATTACCCACAGCCCTAATCCTAGGTCTAAACCTAACACAAAACCAGAGCTAATCCTAGGCCTAAGCATAACCCTAACTCTAACCCTAACCTAACACTTGATTAGTCCTAACCGTAGCTCAAACCTTACCCTTTTCCTAAACCTAAACCTAAACCTATCCCTAAATATACCCCTAACACTAGCCCTAATTCTAATGCTAAACCTACATCTAAACATACCCATTACCCTAAAACTAACCCTAAACCTATTGATAACCCTAGGCCTAATCCTAACCTAAACCTAACCAGAAAACTAACACTAGACCTAACCCTAGTGTTAGGGTTCGTTTTAGTGTTAAGGTCAGGCTTTGACCTAGGGTTAGTGTTAGAGTCAGAATAAGGGTAAGGTTTAGGCTTATGCTTTGGGTTAGGGTTAGAGATAGAATGAGGGTCAGGGTTAGGACTAGTGATACAGTTAGAGTGTGTGGTAAGCTAATTATTAGGGTTAGAACTAAGGTAGCATTAGGGGAGATTTTGGCTTAGGGTAAGGAATAGGTTTAGAGCTAGGGTATGGGCTAGTGTTAGGGTAGGGTTAGAATTAGGGTTAAAGCTAGGGTTGAGGCTCAGATTAGTGCTAGGTTTTGTGTTAGAGTTAGGTCTGTGGCTAATGTAAGAACTAGATTTACGGTTAGGGATAGTTTTAACTTTAGGATTAGGGCTAGGTCTAATGTTTGGGTTAGGTTTAGGGTTAGGGTTATGTTTAGAGGTAGGGTTAGTTTTAAGGTCAGAGTCTAGGTCAGTATTAGTTATAGGGATAGGGTTAGGACTAGGTGTAGCATTAGGATTTGGTTTAGGTTAAGGGTTAGTATTAGGTCTATAGCTCAGTTTTGTTTGTGGGCTATGGTTAGGGTTAGGACTAGTTTTCAAATTACAATTAGAGTTAGGGCTAGTGTTAGGATGAGGTTTAGGTTTAGACTTAGGGTTAGATATAGAGTTATGGTTAGTTCTAGGTTTAGGACTATGGCTAAGGTTAGGACTAATGTTAGTGCTAGTGTTAGGGTTAGTCAACAGATAATGTTGGTACTAGATATAGTTCTAGGGCTAGTGTTAGGTTAGTCTTAGGGCTAGGGTTAGAGTCAGGGTTACAGTTAGCAATAAATTAGGGCTAGGATTAGAGCTATGGTTAGGGCTAGGGTTAGTGTTAGTGATAGTGTTAGAGTTAGGGTTAGGGGAAAAGATGTGGTTATACCTAGGTTCAGAAATAGGGTGAGGGTTGAAATTAGGGTTTGGGCTAGAGTTAGGGTTCAGGTTAGGATTAAGGCTAGTTTTAGGGCTAGGATGAGGGCTCAGGTTTGTGTTAGGTTTAAGGCAAGAATTAGGTAGAGTGCTAATGTCAGGTCTAGGGTTATGGTTAGGGATACTGTTAGAGTTAGTTTTATGGCTAGGTCTTTTTTAAAGGTTATGTTTAGGGTAAGGGTCAGGTTTAGAGCTAGGTGTGTTATTAGAGTCAGTGTCTTGCTCAGAGTTTGGGTTAGGTTTTGGTTCAGTTTTAGGGTTCGAATTAGCATTTGGGTTAGAGTTAGAGTAAGTGATAGGGTTAGGTTTAGTGTTCAGGTTAGGTTTAGGTAAGGATAAGGTTAGTGTTAGCAATAGCTTTAGGATTAGGACTAAATGGATAGGGTTAGATTTAGGTTTAGGACTAGGGTTAGTGTTAGGTTTTGTGTAACTTTTAGGGTTTGAGCTATGATTAGGACTATGGCAAGAGTTATGTTTACGGTTCGGTCTAGGGTTAGGTTTACAGTTAGGGTTAGTGTAGGTTTAGGGTTAGGACTAGGGTAAGTTTACAGTTAAGGTTAGATTAGGTTTAGGGTTAGAGCTAGTGTTATCATGAGGTTTATAGTTAATGTTAGGGTAATGGGTGGTGTTAGAACTATATTTAGAGCTATGTTTGGGTTAGGCTTATGTTTAAGTTAATGGATAGATTTAGGTTTAGGGATATGGTTAGGATTAGGGCTAGGGTTATGGTTAGGGTTAGGCCTAGGGTTAGTATTAGGGTTAGGTTTAGGGTAAGTGTTAGGGTTTGAGCTATGGTTAGGGCTAGGGCGACGGTTAGGGTTAGTGTCAGGTCTAGGTTTAGGATTAGGGTTAACTTTAGGTCTAGGGTTAGCATTAGGTTTAGGGTTATGTTTAGGGTAATGGATACGGTTAGAGGTAGAGTTAGGGCTAGGATTATGGTTAGGATTAAGTCTAGAGTTAGGTTTACGGTTAGGGCCAGTTTTAGGGCAACGGTTAGTTTTAGGGTAATGGTGAGGGCTAGGATTCCGTTTATGGTTAAAACGAGGTGTAGGTTTCAGTTTAGGGATAGGTTTGGGGTTAGGTTAGGGCTAGGATTAGGGCTATGACAAATGTAAGAACTAAAGTTATGATTAGGGCTACTTTTAGTGCCATGGTTAGGGCTAGTTCTAGTTTTAAGGTTATGTATACTTTTAGGGTGGTGTTAGAGCTAGGGTTAGTATAAGGTCAGATTCAGGCTCAAGGTTAGTTTTAGGGTTAGGTTAGGACTGGAATTAGGCTAAGGTTAGGTCTAGGTGTAGGCTTAGGTTTTGGTTTAGGTTAAGGGTTAGGGTTAGGGATATGGCTTGGTTTTGTTTTAGGGCTTGAACTAGATTAAGGCTAGTTTTAGGATAGGTGTTAGTGTAGGGGCTGGTGTTAGTGTGAGGTTTAGGCTTAGGGTTAGGGTTGGACTTAGAGTTATGGTTAGTTCTAGTGTTAGGGCTAGGGCTAGTGTTAGGGCTAGGGCAAGGAATAGGGTTAGATCTAGGTATAGGGCTAGGGTGAGAGTTAGAGTTATTCTTAGTGCTAGTTGTAGGGTTAGGGCTAAATTAGGGCTAGGATCAGGTCTAGAATTAGTGTAAGGGTTAAAAATAGAGGTAGAGTTAGGTTTAGATTTTGGGAAGGGATGTGGTTACAGCAAGGTTCAGAACTAGGACAAGAGATAAAATTAGGGATATGGCCAGAGTTAGGGTTCGGGTTAGGATCAAGGCTAGGCATAGGGCTAGGATGAGGGCTAGCGTTTGTGTTAGAGTTATGGCTAGAATTGGGGCTAGGGCTTATATCAGGTCTAGGATTATGGTTAGGGATAGTTTTCGGGTAAGATTTATGGCTAGGCCTCGTGTCAGAGTTAGGTTTAGGGTGAGGTTCAAGTTGAGATCTAGGGGTATTGTAATAGTCAGAGTCAGGTTTGGGTTTGGGTTAGGTTGAGGTTTAGGGTTATGGCTCAAATTAGCATTATGTTTGAGTTAGGGTTAGGGTAATGGATAAGGGTAAGTTTAGGCTTCAAGTTAGGTTTAGGGCTTAGGTTTGGTTTAGAGGAATGGATAGGGTAAGGGTTAGGTCTAGGGTTAGCATTAGGTTTATGGTTAGCATTAGGGTAACGGATAGGGTTAGAGCTAGGCTTAGGGCTAGGGTTATGTTTAAGATTAGGGCTAGAGTTAGGGTTAGGTTTAAGGCTAGGGTTACGTTTAGGGTATTTGTTAGGGTTTGAGCTAAGGTTAGTGCTATGGATAGGGTTAGGTTTGGTATTAGGTCTAGGGTTAGGATTAGGGTTATCAGTATGTTTAAGGTAATGGACAGGTTTAGATATTGGGTTAGGGTTAGGTTTAGGTTTAGGTTTAGGACTAAGCTTAGTGTTAAGTTTAGCATAATTGTTAGAGTTTCAGCTAGGGTTAAGACTACTGCAATTGTTAGGTTTATGGTTAAGTCAAGAGTTAGGTTTACAGTTAGGGTTAGAGTAGGTTTGGGTTTAGGGCTAAGACTATCATGATGTTAATGGATAGGGTTAGGGTAATTGGTGGGATTAGAGCTAAGGTTAAGTCTAGTTTTAAGATTAGGATTAGGGCTAGCGTTAGGGTTAGGTTAGACTTATCATTTTCTTAAGGTTAGGTTAAGGGTAATGGTCAGGGATTGATTAACTGTTAGGTCTAGGTTAAGGCTTCAGGTTGAAATCAGTGCTAGGGATAGAGTTAGGGTTAGGGTTAAGTTTAGGGTTAGGGTTAGGTTAGGTTTAGCATTAGGTTTAGGCTTATGTTTAGGGTAATGGATAGAGTTAGAGCTAGAGTTTGGGCTATGGTTACGGTTAGGACTAGGGCTAGGATTGGGGTTAGGGTTTGGGTTAGGGTTATGTTTAGGGTAAGGGCTAGGGTTTGAGCTAGTTTTAGTGATAGGGTTAGGTCGAGTATTAGGTTCAGCCTTAGATCAAGGGACAGGATTACTGTAGATTTAGGATTAGGGTTAAGGTTAGGGCTAGGGTTACATTAGGGTTAGGATAAGGGTTAGGGTAATAGATATGGTCATATGTAGGTTTAGGTTTAGGTTTAGGGTTAGATTATTTTTAGGGTTAATGTTAAGGCTACGGTTATGTTTAGGTTTATGGTACGGATTAGTTTTTGAACTAGGGTTAGGGCTATGGTGAGTGTTAGTTTTAGGGTTAGGTCTATTGTTACTTTTCTGGTTAGGGTTCGGGTTATGGTTAGGGTTAAGGCTAGGGTTATCAATGCAGTTAGTTGTATGTTTAGGTAAGGAGTAGGTTTAGAGCTAGCTTTAGGGATCACTTTAAGTTTAGGATTTGGGCTAGGTTTAGGGTTTAGAGTAAAGTATACGTCTAAGTTTATATTTATGGTAAGAGTTAGTCTTTGAGTAAATTTTAAGACTAAGGCTAGGATTAGGTTTATGGTTAGGGTTAGGGCTATGGTGAGGGTTAATTTTACGCTTAGGGCTAGATTTAGGCCTAGAATTCACTCTACATATTATGTTAGAAATATTAATATTGTGAGAGTTTTGGTTAGGCTGAGGATTAGGGATAGGTCTAGGGTTACCATTAGGGTTAGGGTTTTGCTTAGGGTTAGGGATAGGGTTAGAGCTAGTGTTAGGGGTAGGGGTAGTGTTAGGGATAGGGTTAGGGCTAAAGCTAGGTGTAGGTCTCTGATTAGGGCTAGTTTTGTGTTAGTGTAAGGGCTAGGGTTAGGGCAACAGGTAATGTAAGAACAAGGGTTAGAATTAGGGTTAGCTTTAGGGTTAGGGTTGGGGTAGTTCTAGTGTTAATGTTAGATTTAAGGTCAGGGTTATATTTAGAGCTAGAGTTATTTTTAGGATAGGAGTCAGTTTCAGGGTTAGTTTTAGTGTTTGAGTTAGGACTCAAATTAGGGCAAGGTTTACGGTTAGGTTTCAGTTTAAGGATAGTGTCATGTTGAGAGCTAGGGTGTTAGGATATGAGTCAGGGTCAGGGTTAGTTTTAAGGTTAGGGTTAGGACTCAATTAGGTTGAGGATTAGTTCTGGTAGTAGTTTAGGATTTGGTTTAAGTTAAGATTTAGGTTTAGGTCCATTGCTCGGTTTTGTTTAGTCCTAGGGTTAGGGCTATTTTTACAATTAGTATTGGGGTTAGGGCTAGTGTTAGTGTTAGGTATAGGGTTACATTTATATTTAGGTTTAGATCAAGGATTGGACTAGGATTAAGGATAGGGCAAGGGTTAGGGCCAGGGTTAGAGTTATGGTAAGAGATAGGTTTAGTACTAGGAATAGGGCTTTTGTGAGTGTTAGAGTTAATGATAGGGCTAAAATTAGAGTTATGATTTAGGATAGGGTTAAATTAAGGCTAGAATTAGGGCTAGGGTTAGTGTTCAGCTTAGGCCTAGCAATAGGGATAGGGTTAGGTTTAAGTTTAGGATAAAGAATAGCACTATATCTAGGTTTAGACGTAGAGTGAGAGTTAGAGTTAGTGTTAGGGTTATGGTTAAGTTTAGGGTTATAATTAAGGCTAGATTTAGGGCTAGGATGGGGCTAGTGTTTGTTTTAGATTCAGGGCTAGGATTAGTGCTAGGGCTAATATCAGATCTAGGGTTATGGTTAAAGTTAGTTTTAGGGTTAGGCTTATGGCTCCGTCTAGTGTAAGGGTTAGGTTTAGTGTAAGGGTCAGGTTTAGAGCTCAAGGAATTATTAGGATTAGGATTTGGCTTAGGTCAGGATTTAGGTTTATAGCTCAAATTAGCATTAACGTTAGGGTTAGGGTATAGTTAGGGTTTGTTTAAAGGTTCAGGTTTGGTTTAGTGTAATTGATACAGTTAGCTTTAGTGAAAGGGCTAGGGTTAGGCTTAGGGTTAGCATTAGAGTAAGAGTTATGGTTAGGGTAATTGATAGGTTTAGAGCTTAGATTAGAACTAGAGTTATGGTTAGGAATATGCCTTGAGTTTGGGTTAGAGTTAGTGTTAGAACTAGGGTTAGGGTTAGGTTTAGGTTTAGGTTTAGAATAAAGGTAGGTTTTGAGCTAGGGTTAGGGCTAGGTTTAGGGTTAGGACAAGGGATAGGATTTTGGTAAGTTCAGAGTTAGGGTTAGTGTTAGGGCTAGGGTTATCATTAATGTTAGGGTTAGTGTTAAGGTAACGGATAGGATTAGGTTAGGTTTAGATTTTGCTTTAGAGTTAGAATTAGTGATAGGCTTAAGATTAGATCTATGGTTATGTTTAGGTTTATGGTTAGGTTTATGATTTGATCTAGAGTTAGGGCTATGCTGAGTGTTTTTTGGGGGGTTATGTCTATGGTTAGATTTCCAGTTAGGGTTAGGCTTAACATTGGTTTTGGGCAAGAATTACCAATAAGGTTAGTTTTAGGGTTAGGTTAATGGGTAGGTTTAGAGCTATGTTTAGGGCTAAGTTAAGTTTAGGATTTGGGCTAGTGTTAGTGTGAGAGTTAGGGACAGGTCTAGGTTTATGTTTAGGGTAAGAGTTAGGCTTTGAGCTTTCTTAGGACTAAGGTGAAGGCTAGGGTTAGATATAGGGCTAATATTAGGATTAGAGTTATTTTTAGGCCTAAGTTTAGGCTAAAATTATCTCTATGTTTATTGTTAGGTTTAGACCAAGGTATAGGGCTATGGGTAATGTAAGAATTAAAGTTATGATTAAGACTAGTTTTAGGGTTAGGGTTAGGGCTAGGTCTAGGGTTATGTTTAGGTTTAGGTTTTGAGTGATGTTCAGAACTACGGTTAGTGTAAGGGTCAGGTTCAGAGTCTGGGTTTGTTTTAGAGTTAGGGATAGGACTCGAATTAGAGCTAGGTTTAGGGCTACGTGTAGGCTTAGGTTTTGGTTCATGTTAAAGGTTAAGGTTAGGGCTATGGCTTGGTTGTTTTGTAGGGCTAGGTTAGGGCTAGTTTTAGGATTAGCCTTAGTGTTATTGCTTGTGTTAGTGAGAGGTTTAACTTAGGGTTAGGGTTAGATTTAGAGTTAGGGTTAGATATAGGATTAGGTCTAGAGCTAGGGTTAGGGCTAATGTAAAGGCAAGTCATAGGAGCATGGTAATGGATAGTGTTAGAGATAAAAATAGGAGTAGGGCGAGAGTTAGAGATAGTCTTAGGGCTAGGGATAGGTTAGGTTTAGGGCTTAATTAGAGCTAGGATTAGGTCAAGCATTTTTGTTAGAGTTAGGCCTAGTTTTAGGATTAGGGTTACGTTTAGCAATAGAGTTAGTTTTAGGGGAAGGGATGGAGTTAGAGTTAGTTTTAGGGCTGGGTTGAAAGTTAGAATTTTTGTTGGGGCTAGGGTTATGGTTTGGTTTATTAATAAGGCTAGGTTTAGGGCAAGATGAGGGCTAGGGTTTGTTTTAGGGTTATGGCAAAAATTAGGGCTAGGACTAGTGTCAGGTCTAGGCTTATGTTAGGGATATAATGAGGGTTAGATTTATGGCTAAGTCTATAGCCATAAATGTGTATGGGTTTGGTTTAGGGTAAGGGTCAGATTTAGAGCTGGGGGTATTATTAGGGTTAGAATTTAGTTTTGGGTTTGGTTTAGGTTAGGGTTTAGGTTTAGAGCTTGAATTAGCATTAGGGTTTGGTTAGGTAATGATAGGTTTGGGTTTAAGGTTCATGTTAGGTGTAGGGTAATTGATAGGGTTAAAGATAGCAAAAGGGTTAGGGTTAAGGGTTAGCCTTTGGGTTATGGTTGTACTTAGGATAATGGATAGGGTTAGGGCTAGGGTTATGGTTTGTATTAGGGCTAGAGTTAGGATTAGGCCTAGGGTTAGGGTTAGGTTCAAGTTGAGGATATGGTTTAGAGTTTGAGCTAGGGTTAGCGCTAGGGTAAGTGTTTGGTTTAGGGTTAGGTCTAGGTTATAGATACAGTTAGGGTCAAGTTTAGTGTTAAGATTAGTGCTAGGGTTATCATTAGGTTTAGGGTATTGGATAGGGTTTGATTTTGTGTTAGGGTTAGGGTTAGGCTTAAGGTCAGGGTTAGGGATAGGTTTAGTTTTAGGTTTAGGGTAATGGTTAGGGTTTGAGCAAGGGTTAGCTCTATGGCAAGGGTTTGGTTCATGATTATGTCTAGGTTTAGGGTTAGGGTAGATTTAGGGTAAGAGCTAGGGTTATCATCAGGGTTAGGGTTAGAGTTAGCGCAATAGGTAGGATTAGAGCTAGGGTTAGGGCTAGGGTTATCATTAAGTTTATGGTTAGAGGTAGGTAATATGTAGGGTTAGAGCTAGGGTTAGGGCTAGGGTTATGTTTAGGATTATGGCTAGGGCTAAAGTTAGGTTTAGGTTTAGGCCATGTGTTAGTGTTAGGGTTAGGTTAAGTATAAGGTTTAGGGATTGAGCTAGTTTTTGGACTAGGATGAGGATTGGAGTTAGAGTCAGTGTGAGGGTTAGGGCTAGGGTTACCATTAGTGTAGGGTAATAGATAGAGTTAGAGGTAGGTTTTGGCCTATGGTGATGGCTAGTTTCAGGGTTAGTGATATGGCTAGGTCTATTGTTGGGTTTATGTTTTTTGTTAGGATAAGGTTTAGAGCTAGGGTTTGTGTTTGGGTAATGGTCAGTGTTCGGTTTAGGGATAGGTTTATTGTTAGGGCCAGCGTTAGGACTACGGTTTGGTCTAGGGTTATTGTTAGTGTTTGAGTTAGGTTAAGGGTTATTTTTAGGGCTAGGATTAAGTTTTTTATTAGGGCTAGGCCTAGACTTATCACTAGATAAAGGATTAAGTGTAGGTTTAGGTCTAGTGTTAGGGTAAGGTTTAGTTATAGTGTTACAGGTAGTGCCAATGTTAGGGGTTGGTTTGGGTTTGGGGTCAGTTTTAGACCTATGGTTAGTGTTAGGGTCAGAATAAGGGCCAGGGTTAAGTTTAGGGTATGGGATAGTGATAGAGCTAGATTGAGGATTAGGGTGAGGACTAGTAATATAGTTTGGTTTAAGGATAGGCTAAGAACTAGGTTTAGGACAAGGGTAGCTTTAGAGTTAGAGTTTGGCTTAGGGTAAGGGATAGGGTTAGGGCTGGTGTTTTGGCTATGTTTAGGGTTAGGTTAGGGCTAGGGTTAGGTTTAGGTTTAGGGTTAAAGCTAGGGTTAGAGCTTGGATTAGGGTTAGGCTAGGTTTTTTGTTAGCTTTAGGGCTACTGCTAATGAAAGAACTAGTGTTACACTTAGGACTAGTTTCAGGGTTAGTATTACGTCTATGTTTAGTGTTTGGTTAGGTTTAGGATTAGGGTTATGTTTAGGGTAATGGATAGGTTAGAGTTAGTGAATGTGTTAGGGTTAGGAAGAGGGTTAGCATTAAGGTTAGGATTAGGGTTAGGGTTAGGGTTAGGTTTATGGTAATGGATAGGTTTAGAACTAGGGTTAAGGCTAGGGTTATGGTTAGTGTTAGTGTTAGGGTTAGTGTTAGGTTTAGGGTTAGTGCAAGGATTAAATTTAGGGTTAGTTTTAGGGTAAGGGTTAGGAGTTGGTTTAGGTTTATAGTAAGGTTTATATTTAGGTTTATGAAGCTAGGGTTGGGGCACACATTAGGGCTCGATTTTGGGTTACATTGGGGTTAGTGTTAGGGATACAGCTAATGTAAGATCTAGGGTTATGATTCAGGCTAATTTTAGGATTACAGTTAGGGCTAAGTCTATTTTTATGGTTAGGTTAAGTTCAGGGTGATGTTTTGAGCTGGGGTTACTCTTAGGTTCAGAGTTAGGGCCAGGGTTAGTTTTAGGGTTGGGGATAGGACTCGAATTTGGGGTAGGCTTAGGGCTAGATGTAGGGTTAGGATTTGGTTTAGGTTAAGGGTTAGGTTTAGTGTTATGGCTCATTATGTTTTAGGGCTAAGGCTAAAGTTAAATGTAGTTTTATGATTAATTTTAGTGTTATTTCTAGTGATAGGGTGAGTTTAGGTTTAGGTGTACATTTAGAGTTATGGTTAATTCTAGGGTTAGGGCTATGGCTAGTTAAGGCTAAGTTTAGGTATAGTGTTTGGGTTACAGTAATGGATAGGATTAGAACTACGTATAGAGTCTGGGCAATAGAGTTTGTCTTAAGGCTAGGGTTAGGGTTAACTTTAGGGCTAAATGAGGGCTAGGATTATGTCTAGGATTGGTGTTTGGTTATGCCTAGGATTAGTGCTATGTTTAGGATTAGCTTTAGGGTAAGGTTTATGCGAAGGGATGGGGTTATAGTTAGGTTTAGGGCTAGGGTGATGATTAGAATTAGGTTTAGGCCTAGGGTTCGGTTTGTGCTAGGATTAAGGCTAGATTTGGGGTTAGAATTAGGGCTAGGGTTTGTGTTAGGGTTAGGGCAAGTTTTAGGGATAAGGATAATATCAGGTTTAGTGTTATGGCTAGAAATAGTTATATGGTTATGTTCATGGCTAAGTCTAATGTTAGTTTTAGGTTAAGGTGTATTTTTAGGGTCAGAGTCATGTTTCGAGTTTGTGTTAGGTTAATTATTAGTGTGAGAACTCAAATTAGCTTTAGATTTAGAATTAGGGTTAGGTTAATGGATAGGTTTACATTTAGGATTCAGGTTAAATTAGGGTAATTGATTGGGTTAGGGTTACTGATATGGTTAGGGTTAGGTCTAGGATTATTATTTGGGTTAGGGTTATTGTTAGGTTAATGAATAGCATTAGAGCTAGGGTTAGGGCTAAGATTTTGGATAGGATTAGGGCTAGAGTTAAGGTTATGGTTAGGACTAGGGCTAGGGTTAGTGTTTCTGTTAGGTTTTGGGAACAGGTTAGGTTTTGATCTAGGTTTAGAGCTAGGGTGAGGGTTAGGTTTAGGATTATGTCTAGCGTTAGATTTTTGTTTAGGGCTAGGTTTAGTGTTAGGGTTAGGGCTAAGGTTACTTTTAGGGTTAGGTTAATAAATAGGGTTAGATGTCGGGTTAGGGTTAGGGTAGTTTTAGGTTTAGGGTTAGTGTTAGAGTAAGGGTTAGTGTTTTATCTGGGGTTAAGTCTACCATGAGGGTTAGATTTAGGGTTATGTCTAGGATTAGGATTACATTAGAATTAGAGCTAGGGTTATCATTAGGGTTAAGTTTCAGTTTCAGGTAATGGTTACTTTTAGAGATAGTATTAGGTCTAGTGTTAACATTATGATTAAGGCTAGGATAAGGGTTAGGTTTAGGGATAGGGCTAGGGTTAGTTTTAGGGTTCAGTTTTGGGTTTTCTCTAGGGTTAGGTTAACGTAAGGTTTAGGCTTAAGGTAAGGGATAAGGGTAGGTAGGGTTAGGGTTTTGCTTTAGGCTAGATTTAGGCCTAGGATTAGGGTTAGGTTTTGTGTTAGGTTTAGAGCTAGATTTAGTGCTATGGTAATGTAAGGGTTATGTTTAAGGTCTAGTGTTAGGTTTACGTTTAGGTTTTGGTTAGAGTCAGTTTCATAGTTAGGGTGTCAGGGTCTGTGTTTGGATGAGGGTTAGGGTTAGGGCCAGAGCTATAATTAGGATTGGTTAGTTATAGAGGTAAGGTTAGTGTTTGGCTTAGGTTACGGTTTATCATTAAAGCTAGTGCTAGCTTTTTTAGGTCTTCTTAAATATATGGCTAGTTTTAAGATTAGGTTTAATCTAGGGCTAGTGTTAGGGTTAGGTTTAGATATAGGGTTATGGGTAGGGCTAGTGTTAGGATTTGGTTTAGGTTCAGGGTCAGAATAAGGGTCAGGGTTAGGGTTAGAATTTGGATTGTGGCTATAACAGGAATGAGGGCTAGGTTTAGGACTAGTAATATGGTTAGGGTTTGGGTTAGACTAAGGATTAATTTTAGGACTAGGGTTAGCATTAGGGTTGGGGTTTGGCTAGAGTAAAGGTTAAGAATAGAGCTAGGGTTAGAGCTAGGGTTCAGGTTAGGGTTAGGGCTAGTGTTAGGGTTAGGGTTAGTGTAAAAGCTAGGTTTAGGTCTCAGATTTCGGTAGGTTTTGGTTAGCATTAGGTTTAAGGTTACATCTAATGTATGATCTAGGGTTATGATTACATTAGGATTAGGACTAGGTCTAGTTTTAGGTTAAGGTTTAGGTTTAGGCTGATGTTTAGAGGTAGGGTTATTGTTAATGTCAGAGACAGGTTCAGGGGTAGTTTTTGGGTTAATATTCGGACTCGGATTAGGGCTTGGCTTAGGGCTAGATGTAAGGTTAGAGTTTGGTTGAGGTAAAAGTTTTGGGTTAGTGTTATGGCTCAGTTTTGATCTAGGGATAAACCTATGGTTAGGGCTAGTTTTAGGATTAGCTTTAGGGTTAGGGCTAGTATTATGGTTAGGTTTAGGTGTAGAATTACGGTTAGATTTAGATCTAGTGTTAGGTGTAAGGTTACGACTCAGGGCTAGGAATAAGGATATGGTAAATTGTAGGGTTAGAATTAGGGCTAGGGTTAAGGGCTAGGGTTAGGGTTTGGGTTTGGTTTAGGGTAAGCAATGGGGTTATAACTAGGTTTAGGTCTAGGGAAAAGGTTAGAATTTGGGTTAGGTTATGATTACGGCTAGTTTTGGGCTATTATGAGAGCTACTGTTCATATTAGGGTTGGGGCTAGGATTAGGGCTAGGGCTAATGTCAGGTCTAGGGTTGGAGTTAGGGATAGGTTTCGGGTTATGTTTATGGTTAAGTCTAGTGTAAGGGTTAGATTTAGGGTAAGGGTCAAATTTACAGATATGTGTATTATTAGGGTCATTGTATGGATTAAGGTGTGGTTTAAGTTAAGATTTAGGTTTAGGGCTCAAATTAGCATTATGGTGAGAGTTAGGGTTAGGGTAATGAATAGGCTTAGGATTAGGGTTCAGGTTAGTTTAGGGTAATAGATAGGTTTAGGATTGTGATAGGGTTAGGGTTAAGCCTAGGGTTAGCATTAGGGTTAGGATTATGGTTAGGGTAATGGGTAGAATTAGAGCTAGGTTTAGGGCTAGGGTTAGGATAGTGGATATAATTAGAGATATAGTTAGTGCTATGGTTAAGTTTAGGATTAGTGCTTGTGTTAGGTTAGGGTTTGGAATAGGGCTAGGGTTAGGTTAAAGGTAAATATTAAGCTTTGAGCTAGGGTTAGGTCTAAAGCAAGGCTTAGGGTTAGGGTTAAGGCTAGGGTTAGGTTTAGGGTTACACTTAGGGCTATGTTCAGGCCTAGGATTAGGGCTAGGTTTTGTGTTAGTTCAGGCCTAGGGTTAGGACCATAGGTAATGTAAGAGCTAGGGTAATGATTAGGGACAGTTTTAGAGTTAGGTTCATGGCTACGTCTAGTGTTAGGATTAGGCTTTGGGTTAGGGTGAGCTTTGGAGCTAGGATTATGTTAGGGTCAGGGTCAGTGTTCAGGTTAGAGTTAGTGTTGGTTTTAGTGCCAGAAATAGGACTAGGGTTAGGTCTAGGTGTTGGGTTAGTGTTTGGGTTAGGTTAAGAGTTATTGTTAGGGCTAGGGCTAGGTTGTTGTTCAGGTCTAGGGCTAGAGATATGGTTACATTTAGGATTAGGTATAGGTATAAGGCTAGTGTTAGGTTTAGGTTTAAATATAGGATTACCCATTTAGGTTTAATTATACGATTAGTGTTCGGTTTCGGGTTAGGGTCAGGTTTAGACCTACGGTTCTTGTTAGGGTCAGAATAAGTGTCAGGGTTAGGGTTTGGGTTTGGGTTAGTTTTAGAGCTAGAACGAAGTTTAGATTTAGGACTAGTAATAGAGTTAGGGTTTGGGTTAGGCTCTGGATTAGTGTTAGGACTGGAGTTAGCATTAGGTTTAGGGTTTAGCTTAAGGTAATGGATAAGGTAAGAGCTAGGATTGGAGCTAGGGATAGGGATAGGTTAGGGCTAGTTTTAGGGTTAGGGGTAAAAATAAGGGTTAGCGCTCAGATTAGGGCCAGGTTTGGGGTTAGGTTGGGGCTAGTGTTAGGCCTACAACTAATGTATGACCCAGGGTTATGATTATGGCTACTATTGGGGTGTTATGGCTAGGTCAAGTTTAGGCTAAGGGTTAGTGTTAACGTGATGTTTAGAACTAGGGTTAGTGTTTGGGTCATGGCCAGTGTTCAGGGTAGAGTTAGGGTTAGGGTTCAACCTTAAATTATCTCTAGATTTAGGTCTAAGTATAGGGTTAGTGTTTGTATTAGGTTAAGTTTTATCATTAGGATTAGGGCTAGGTTTTGTTTAGGTCTAGGGCTAGAAATATGGCTAGATTTAGGATTAGGTTTATGTCTAGAGCTAGTGTTAGGGTTAGGTTTAGGAATAGGTTTATTTCTAGTGCTAGTTTTAGGGTTCAGTATAGGGTTAGGGTCAGGTATAGACCTAAATTTACCATTAGGGTCAGAATAATTGTGAGTTTTGAGTTATGGTTAGAGCTAGAATTACGGCTAGGGATAGCACTAGTAATAGGGTTAGGGTTTGGGTTAGGCTAAGGATTAAGGTTAGGCCTAGCATTAGCATTAGGGTTAGCATTAGCTTAGGGTAAGGGATAGGATTAGAGTTAGGGTTAGGGATATGTTTAGGGTTAAGGTTAGGGTTAGTGTTAGGTTTAAGTTTAGGGTTGAAGCTAGGGTTAGGTCTTGCATTGAGTCTAGGTTTTGGTTATATTTAGGGCTAGGTTTAGAGTTATGGTCAATGTATGAACTAGTGTTTCGATTTGGGCTAGTTATAGGATTAGGGTTAGGACTAGGTCTAGTGATAGGATTAGGTATACCATTAGGGTGATGTTTAGAGCTAGAGTTAGTGTTAGGGTGAAATTCAAGGTCAGAGTAGTTTTAGGGTTAGGGTTTGGACTCGAATTAGGGCTAGGGTTAGGGCTAGGTGTAGGATTAGGTTTTGATTTAGGTTAAGTTTTAAGTTAGGGATATGGCTTGGTTTTGTTTTAAGACTAGGGCTATTGTTGGGGCTGGTTTTAGGCTTAGCATTAGGTTTAGGGCTAGTGTTAGGTTTAGGTTTAGGCTCAGGTTTAAAGTTAGATTTTTATTTAGGATTAAATCTAGGGTTAGGTCTAGTGCTAAGGATAGGGCTACTGTTATGTCTTGGTTTATGGCTAGGACTAGGTTTAAGATAAGGGATAGGGTTAGAACTAGGTATAGGGCTAGGGTGAGAGTGAGAGTTAGTCTTATGGCTAAGCTTAGTGTTTGGTTAGGTATAGGGCTTAATTAGGTCTAGGAATAGGGCTAGTTTTATGGTTATGTTTAGGCCTAGGATTAGTTTTAGGCTTACGGTTAGGTTTATTGTAAGCAATGGGGTTAGAGCTACGGATAGGGCTAGGGTGAATGTTAGAATTAGGGTTAGGTCTAGGGTTTCATTAGAGTTATGATTAAGGCTAGGTTTAGGGCTATGATGAGGGCTAGGGTTTGTGTTATGGTTTAGGGCTAGGATTAGTGTTAGGGTGAATATCAGATCTGGGGTTATGTTTAGGGACAGTTTTAGGGTTAGGTTTATGGCTATGTTTAGTGTAAGTGTAATCAAGTTTAGAGCTAGGGGTATTATTATGGTCAGCGTCAGGTTTAGGGTTTTGTTTAGGTTAGCGTTTAGGGTTAGGGCTCAAATTAGCATAGGTTTTGGGTTAGGGTAATGATAGGGTTTGGTTTAGGGTTGAGCTTAGATTTAACATAATAGATAGGGTTATGGTTAGAGATAGGGTTAGTTTTAGGCCTAGGGTTAGCATTATAATTAGGGTTATGTTTATAGTAGTTGATAGGGTTAGAGCTAAATTTAGGGCTAGGTTTATGGATAGGATTAGGGCTAGGGTTAGGGTTAGGGTTATGGATTTGTTCTGTTTTAAGTTTAGGGCTAGAATTACAGCTGGGGCAAATCTAGTATAAAGGTTAGGGTTAGGGGTAGAGTCAATGTTAGAGCTAGGTATATTATCATGGGAAGGGTCAGAGTTAGGGTTTGGGTTAGGTTAAGGTTTAGGGTTAGGGCTTGAATTAGCATTAGGGTTAGGGTTAGGGTGATGATAGGGTTAGGTTTAGGGTTCAGGTTAGGTTTAGGTTAATGAAATACGTTAGGGTTAGGGATAAGTATAGGGTTAGGCCTAGGGTTATCATTAGAGTTATGGTTATTGTTAGGGTAATGGATAGGGTTAGAGCTAGTGATAGGGATAGGGTAATATTTAGAATTCTGTCTAGTGTTAGGGTAAGGTTTAGGGCTGGTTCTGTGTTAGGGTTAGGGTTAGGGTAAAAGCAAGGGTTAAGGCTCGAATTAGGGCTTGGTTTCGGGTTTGGTTAAGGCTAGGGTTAGGGCTATGGATAATGTATGAACTAGTGTTGCAATTAGTGCTAGTTTAGGGTTAGGGTTAGGTTTAGGGCTAGGTCTACTGTTAAGGTTAGGTTTAGGGTTAGGGTTATGTTTAGAGCAAGGGTTATTGTTAGGGTAACTGTCAGAGTCAGTGTTAGTTTTAGGGTTAGGTTTAGAATTCAAATTATGGCTAAAGATAGTACTAGGTGTATGGTTAGGATTTGGTTTAGGTTAAGGGTTGGGGATATAGGTTGATTTTGTATTAGGTCTAGGTCTACAGTTAAGGCTAGATTATGGATTAGCATCAGGGTTTGGATTAGTGTTAGCTACGGTTAGGATTAGTGTTAGGTTGAGGTTTAGGGTTTGTGTTAGGGTTACATTTATAGTTAGGGTTAGATGTAGGGTTATGGCTAAGGGTTAGTGGTAGGTTTAGGGCTAAATTAGGTTTAGTATTAAGGCTGGGGTTAGTGTTGGAGTTAGGCCAAAGCATTGTGCTAGAGGTAGGGTTAGCATTGGTGTTAAGGTTAAGATTAGTGGAATGGGTGGGTTATAGCTAGCTTTAGGGCTAGGGTGATGGTTAGAATTAGGATTAAGGCTAGGGTTATGGTTCAGTTTAGGATTAAGGCTAGGTTTAGTGCTTAGTTATGGGCTAGGTTTTCTGTTAGGGTTATGGCTAAGACCAGGTGTAGGGCTAATATCAGGTGCTGGGTTAATGATAAGGATAGTTTTAGGGTTAGGTTATGGCTAGGTCTAGTGTAAGAGTTAGGTTTAGGTTAAAGGTCAGCTTTAGGGATAGGACTATTATTAGGGTCAGGGCCAGGTTCAGGATTAGCATTTGGTGTAGCTAAGGGTTTAGGGTTAGGCATCAAATTAGCAATATGGATAGGGTAGGGTTAGCATAATGGATAGGGTTTAGTTTAGGTTTCAGTTAAGGTTTAGGATAATGGATGGGTTAGGTTTAGCGATCGGGTTAGGGTTAGCATTAGGGTTAGGGTTATATTTAGTGTAATGGATAGTTTTATATCTAGGGTTAGGGCTAGAATTTGGTTTGGATTAAGTCTAGGATTACGCCTAGGTTTAGGGATATTTCTAGAGTGTGATTTGGGGTAAGTTTTAGGGTTAGGGCAAGTGTTAGATTTAGGGCTAGGGTTATGGTTAGGTTAAGGTTAGAGTTAGTGTTTGAGCTGGGTTAGGGCTATGGTGAGGGTTACGTTTAGGTTTAGGTCTAGGTTTACGTTTATTGTTAGAGTTAGGTTTAGTGTTAGAGATGGGGTTTAATTAGGGTTATAGTTAGGGTTAGGGTAATGGATATGGTAAGAGCTAAAGTTCAGGCTAGGTTTAATATTAGGATTAGGTTTAGGGTTAGTGTTAGGCTTTAGGATAGAGGTAGGTTTATGTTTATTGAAAAGGTTAGTCTTTGAACTAGGGTTAGATCTAAGATGAGACTTAGAATAGGGCTAGGTTTAGGGCTAGTGTTAAGCTGAGGGTTATGCTTAGAGCTAAGTTTAGGCCTAGGATTAGGGCTAGGTTTTGTGTTAGATTTTGTGTTAGGTTTAGGACAATGCATAATGTAAAAACTAGGGTTATGCTTAGGGCTAGTTTTAGGTTTAGGATTATGGCTAGGTCTAGTGTTATGTCTAGGTTTTGGTTTAGTGTCAGGTTTAAAGGTAGTTTCAGTGTTAGAATCAGGGTCAGTTTTGGGGATAGGGTTATGGTTAGGGTTAGATCCAGAATTAGGACTAGGTTTAGGTCTAGGGGTAGGGTAAGTGTTCGGTTTAGGTTAAGGGTAATTGTTAGGGATAGTGCTTGGTTTTTGTTTAGGTATTGGGCTAGAGTTATACTAATATTTAGGATTAGCTTTGGGTCTTGGTCTAGTGTTAGGCTTAGGTATATGTAAAGGTTTACCAGTAGGGCTAGTGTTAGGATTTTATTTAGGGTTAGGGTCAGGTTTAGACCTAGGTTTACTGTTAAGTTCAGATGAGGGTCAGGGTCAAGTTTAGAGGTAGAATGAGTGCTAGGGTTAAGACTAGTATTATGGTTAGAGTTTAAATTAGGCTAAGGATTAGGATTAGAACTAGGGTTAGCATTTGGGTTAGGGTTTGGCTTATTGCAAGGAATAGGGTTAGAGTTAGGCTTAAGGATAGTGTTAGGGTTAGGGTTAGGGCTAGTATTAGGTTTAAAGCTAGGGTTAGGGCTCAGTTTAGGGGTAGAATTTGTGTTAGGGTTAGGGCTATGGTTAGGACAATGACTAATGTATGAACTAGGGTTTGATTAAGGCTAGTTTTAGGGTTAGGATAAGGCTAGATATAGTGTTAAGAGTTAATTTATGGTTAGGGTGAATTTCAGATCTAGGATTAGTGTTAGGCTCAGTGTTAGGGTCAGGGTGAGTTTTAGAGTTAGTTTTTGGGCTAGTAGTATGCTTAGGGTTTAATTTACGCTAAGTGTTAAGATTAGGGCTATGGCCTGGTTTTGGTTTATGGCTAGGGCTAGGGATAGGGCAAGTTTTAGGATTAGCCTTATGGTTAGGGGTAGTGTTAGGGTTTGGTTTAGGTATATTTTTACAGTTAAATTTAGAGTTAGGTTTATATTTAGACTTAGGCTTAGATCTAGGATTACGATTAAGGCTAAGGATAGAAATAGGGCTAGGGCTAGGGCTAGGGCAAGAGTTAGAGTTAGTCTTATTGCTATATTTAGGGTTAGGATAGGATTAAATAAAGGCTAGGATTAGCACTAGACTTTGTGTTAGGCCTAGTTTTAGGGCGAGGGTTAGGGTTAGGTTTAGGGTTATGGTTAGTTTTTGGGTACAGGATGAGGTTATAGGTAGATTTAGGGCTAGGGCGAGGAATAGAATTAGGGTTTGGGCTCGGGTTATGGTTTGAGTTAGGATTAAGCCTAGATTTAGGGCTAGGATTATGGCTAGGGCTAATTTCAGGTCTAGTGTTATGGTTAAAATAGTTTTAGGGTTAGGTTTATGGCTACGTCTAGTGTAAAGGTTAGGTTTAGGGTTTGGGTCAGGTTTAGAGCTAAGAGTACTATTAGGGTCAGCGTCGTGATTGCTGTTTTGGATAGGTTAATGCTTAACATTAGGGCTCAAATTAGCATTAGAGTTAGGATTAGGGTAAAGAGAGTGTTAGGTTTAGGTTTCAGGTTATGTTTAGCGTAATGGATAGGGTTAGGATTAAGGATACAGTTACATTTAGGCCAAGGTTTAGCCTTAGGGTTAGGGTAATTGATAGGGTTAGAGATAGGTGTACAGCTAGGGTCAATGTTATGATTATGGATAGGGTTAGGCTTAGGGTTAGTGTTAGGGTTAGATCTAGGGTTATGGCTAGGGTTATAGTTACAATTAGTGATAGGTCTAGAATAAGGGGTAAATCTATGGATAGTGCTCAGAATAAGGCTAGGTTTTGTGTTAAGTAAAGGCTAGGTTTAGGTTTACGGCTAATGTAAGTACCAGGGTTGCAATTAGGGCTAATTTTAGGGTTAGGGTTAGGGTTAGGGCTAGGTCTGTTGTTAGGTTTAGGATTAGGTTTAGGGTGATGTTTAGAGCTAGGGTTAGTGTTAAGGTCAGAGTCAGGCTCAGGGTTAGTTTTAGGGTTTGGCTTAAAACTCGAATTAGGGCTAGAGTTACGCCTAAGTGTAGGTTTAGGGCTTAGTTTATATTAAGGGTTAGGATTACGTCTATGGCTTGGTTTTGTTTTAGGGCTAAAATTAGTGCTAGTTTTAGGATTAGCCTTAGGGTTAGGGCTAGTGTTAGGTTTAGGTTTAGGCTAATGTTTAGGGTTAGATTTAGAGTTAAGGTTAGATCTAGGGTTGTTGCTAGGGCTATGAATAGGGCTAGTGTTAGACCTATGGTTTGGGCTAGGATTAGGGTTCCAGTAAAGAGTAGGGTTAGAACTAGGTTTAGGACTAAGTTGAGACTTAGAGTTAGTCTTTGGACTAGGTTTAAGGTTAAGGTTAGGGAAAGGGATAAATTAGATCTGATTAGGGCTAGGGTTAGTGTTAGGTTTAGGTCTAGGATTATGGTTAGGGTTCTAATTAAGGCTATGTTTAGGGCTAAGATAAGGGCTAGGGTTTGTGTTAGGGTTAGGGTTAGTATCATGCTAGGACTAATATCAGGTCTAGGGTTATGCTTAGGGATAGTTTTAGGGTTAGTTCTATGGCTAGGTCTAGTGTGTTAGGTATACGGATTTTTGAGGTTTAGAGCTAGGGGAATTATTAGGGTCAGTGTCAGTGTTAGGGTATGGTTTAGGTTTGAGTTTAGGTATAGGGCTTGAATTAGCATTAGGGTTAGGGTTAGGGTAATTATTGGATTAGTTCTAGGGTTCAGGGTAGGTTTAGGGTAATTGATAATTTTGGGGAGAGTGATATGTTTAGGGTTAGGCCTTGAGTTATCATTATGATAAGGGTTATGTTTAAGGTAATGATACAGTTAGAATTAAGGTTAGGTCTAGGGTTACGGTTAGGATTAAGTCTTGAATTAGGATTAGGGTGGGAGTTAGAACTAGGGTTAGGTTAGGGTTATGTTTAGTGTGTTACGTTCTGAGCTATGGTTTGGGCTAGGCTGAGAGTCAAGTTCAGGATTAGGTATAGGGATAAGATTATGGAATATTTTGGGTTAGGATTAGGATTAGGATTAGATCTAGGATTAGTGGTAGTGTCAGTAAAAGGGTCACGGTTACTGTTAGGGTTTTGGATAGGGTAAGATCTGGAATGAGGGCAAGGATAAGGGCTATTAATAGGGCTAGTGTTTTGGTTAGCCTAAGATTAGGGATAGGTCTAGGGTTACCCTTAGTTTTATGGTTTTGCTTAGGTAAGGGATTGGTTTAAAGTTAGGGTTAGGGCTATGGTTATGGTTAGAGTTAGGGTTAAAAATAGGTTTAGGGCTCGTATTATGCCTAGGTCTTGTGTTAGGGTTAGGGCTAGTGTTAGGGCAATGGCTAATGTAAGAACTACTGTTACCATTAGGGTTAGTTTTAGTGTTATAGTATGTGTTAGGTTTAGTGTTTGATTTAGGTTTAAGTTTATGGTGATATTTATAGCTAGGGTTTGTGTTAAGATGATAGTGAGGGTCAGGCTTAGATTTAGGGTTAGAGTTAGGACTCGAATTAGGGCTAGGGTTACTATTAGGGTTAAGTTTAAGGTGAGGGCATTATTTAGATCTAGTGTGAGTGTTAGGATATGAGTCAGGGTCACAGGTTTTAAGGTTAGGGGTAGGACTCGAAATAGGGTTAGGGTTAGGTCTAGTTGTAGTGTTAGGATTTTGTTTAAGTTAAGGTGTGGGGTTAGGGCTCATACTCGGTTTTGTTTTAGTCCAAGGGTTAGGGTTAGCACTCTTGTTAGTGTTAGGCTTAGGATTAGGGTTAGGGTTAAATTTAGAATTAGGGTTAGATCTAGGGTTAGGGCTAGAACTAAGGAAAAGATAAGGGTTATGGCTAGGCTTAGGGATATGGAAAGGGATAGATTTAGCACTAGGGAAAGGGCTATGGTAAGAGTTAGTCATAGGGCTAGGGTTAGGGTTAGGGTTAGAGCTAGGGCTAAATTAGGTTATATTTAGTGTTTAGTTTAAGCCTAGGTTTAGGCTCAGGGTTAGAATGATGGTTAGGGTTAGGCTGAGGGTTAGAGGTTAGAGTTAGAGTTTAGAGTTTAGGTTTAGAGTTATGGCAAAGTTTGGGGTAAGGGATGGCTTTATAGCTAGGATTAGAGGTAGGGTGAGTGTTAGAATTAGGGTTAGGGCTGTGGTTAGTGTTAGGGTTATGATTAAGGGTAGGTCTAGGGCTATGATGAGGGCTAGGTTTTTTTTAGGTTTAATGCTAGGATTAGTGCTAGGGTAATTTCAGGTCCAAAATTCTTGTTAAATATAGTTTTAGGTTAGAATTATGGTTATGTCTAGTGTAAGGGTTAGGTTTAGGGTTAGCGTGAGTTTTAGAGCTAGGGGTATTATTAAGGTCAAGTTCTGGCTTAGGGTTTGGGACAGGTTAATGTTTAAATGTATGGCTTCAATTAGCATTAGGGTTAGGGTTATGTTTATGGTAACGGATACAGTTAGAAATCAGTTTAGGGCTAGGGTTATGGTTATGATTAGGGCTAGGTTTTGGGTTAAGTTAGTGTAGGGTTAGGGTTATGGCTAATGTAAGTACTAGGGTTATGATTATGGCTAATTTTAGTGTTTTATGGCTAGGTTTACTGTTAGGTTAAGTGTTAGGGTTAGGGTGATGTTTTGACCTCGAGTTAGTGTTATGTCAGAGTAAGGGTCGGGGTTAGTTTTAGGGTTTGGCTTAAAACTCGAATTAGGGCTGGGGTTAGGGCTGGGTGTAGGGTTAGGGCTTGTTTTAGGTTAAGGGTTAGGGTTAGAGCTTTGGCTCAGTTTGGTTTTAGGGCTAGTGTTAGGTTTAGTGAAATTTTTAGGATTAGTATTAGGGTTAGGGCTAGTCTTAGATTTAGATTTAGGATTCGGTTTAGGGTTAAATTTAGAGTTAGGTTTTTACCTAAGGTTAGTGCTAGGGCTAAGGATAGGGCAAGGTTAAGTACTAAGATTTGGGATAGGGTTAGGTTTATGGGAATAGATAGGAATAAAACGAGTGATAGGGCCAATGTGAGAGTTAGTTATTCTTAGGGCTAAGATTAGGGTTATGGTTAGGGATAGGGCTAAATTATGGCTAGGTTTGTGTTAGGGCTAGGGTTAGGGCTAGGTTTAGAATTAGCATCAGGTTTAGGGCTAGTTTTAGGCTTAAGCATCGAGTTAGGGTTAGATTTAAAGTTAGGTTTCGATCTAGTGTTAAAGCTAGGGCTAAGGATAGGACAATTGTGTTGAAAAATGTTAGGGTAAGAGTTAGGGTTACGTTTAGGGTAAAGGATGTGGTTTTGGCTAGGTTTTTAGGTCTAGGGCAAGTGTTAGTATTAGGGTTAGGGCTTAGTTAGGGTTAGGGTTATGATTAAGGCTACGTTTATGGCTAGGATGAGGTTTAGGGTTTGTGTTAGTGTTAGGGATAGTATTAGGGCTAGGGCTAATGTCAGGTCTAGGGTTATCATTAGGGCTAGATTTAGTGTTAGGTTTATGGCTTGTTCCAGTGTAAGGATTATATATAGGGTAAGATTTAGGTTTATATCTAGGGTTATTTTTAGGTTCAGGATCAGGGTTATGGTTTGGGTTAGCTTAGGATTTAGGTTTAGGGTAATGACAGGGTTACTTTTAGGGTTTAGGTTTGGTTTCATGTAATGGATAGGTTTAGGGTTAGGCCTAGGGTTAGCTTAAGGGTTAGGGTAATGGATAGGATTAGACCTAAGGTTAGCGCTAGGTTTATGTATATGATTAGGGCTAGTTTTGGGTTAGGGTTAGGTTTAAGTTTAGGGTTAAATCTAGATTTAGGACTCGGATTAAGGCTATGTTTTGGGTTAGGTAGGGCTAGGGTTAAGGCTACCGCTAATGTATAAAGTAGGGTTTTGATTAGTGCTAATTATAGGGTTAGAGTTAGGGCTAGGTCTAGTGTTAGGTTGAGGTATACGGTGATGATGATATTTAGTGCCAGGGTTAGTGTTAGGGTCAGAGTCAGGGTCAGGGTTAGTTTTTGGGTTTAAGTTTAATACTAGAATTAGGGATATGGTTAGGGCTAGGTGTAGGGTTAGGGTTTGGTTTAGGTTAAGGGTTAGGCTTATGGCTATGTCTCGGTTTTGTTTTAGGGATAGAGCTAGGGTTAGAGCTAGTTTTAGGATTAGCATTAGCATTAAGGCTAGTTCTAGGTTTAGTTTTAGGATTAGGGTTAGGGTTATATTTATTGTTTGGGTTAGATCCAGGGTTATGGCTAGGGCTATGAATTGGGGTAATATTACACCAAGGGTTAAAACTAAAATTAGAGTTCTAGTAAGGGATAGAGTTATAACAAGGTTTAGGGTTAGGGTGAGATTTAGAGTTAGTCTTTGGGCTAGAGTTAGGGTTAGGATTAGGGATAGGACAAATTAGGGCTAAGATTAGGGCTAGGGTTAGTGTTAGGGTTAGGCCTAGGGTTTGGGTTAGGGATAAAGTTAAGGCTATGTCTAGGGCTAGGATTTGTTTTAGGTTTAGGGCTAGGATTAAGGCTAGTGTTAATATCAGGTCTAGGGTTAAGGTTAGGAATAGTTTTAGGGATAGGTTTATGACTAGGTGTAGTGTAACTGTTAGGTAGGGTAAGAGTCAGGTTTATAGCTAAGGGAATTATTAGAGTCACGGTCAGTATTAGGGTTTGGTTTAGGTTTGAGGTTAGTTTAGAGCTCAAATTAGCATTACTGTTATGGTTACCGTAATGATTGGGTTAGGTTTAGAGTTCAGGGTAGGTTTAGGGTAATTGATAGGTTTGGGGAGAGCAATAGGGTTACGGTTAAGCCTAGGGTTAGCATTATGGTAAGGGTTATTTTTAGGGTAATGGATATATGTAGAGTTAAGGTTATGGCTAGGGTTATGGTTAGGATTATGTCTTTTTTAAAAAAGAGAGAGTGAGAGAGAGACAGAAAGAGAGAGAGAATTTTTTAATATTTATTTTTTTAATTTTTCAGTGGGCACAACATCTTTGTTTGTATGTGGTGCTGAGGATCAAACCCGGGCCACACGCATGCCAGGCAAGCACACTACTGCTTGAGCCATTCCCCAGCCCAAGGATTAGGTCTTGTGTTAGGGTTAAGGTGAGGGTTAGAACTAGGATTACATTTAGGGTTATGTTTAGCATAAGGGTTAGGTTCTGAGCTATGATGAGGGCTAGGCTGAGAGTTAGGTTCAGAGGTAGGTCTAGGGATAAGAATATGGTAAATTGTGGGTTAAGGTTGGGGTTAGGGTTAGACCTAGGTTTAATGTTAGGGTCAGAATAAGGGTCAGGGTTAGGGTTAGGGTTTGGGATAGTGTTAGAGCTAAAATGAAGGCCAGGGTTAGGACTATTAATAGGGTTAGGGTTTTGGTTAGTCTAAGAACTAGGGATAGGTCTAGGGTTACTCTTAGTTTTAGGGTTTCACATAGGGTAAGGGATTGATTTAGATCTAAGGTTAGGGCTATGGTTAGGGTTAGAATTAGAGTTAAAGCTAGGTTTAGGGCTCGGTTTAGGGCTAGTTTTGTGTTAGGTTTAGGGCTAGGATTAGGGTAAAGGCTAATGTAAGAACTAGGGTTACCATTAGGGTTAGTTTTAGGGTTAGGGTTAGGGGTAGGTTGAGTGGTAGGGTTAGGTTTAAGGTTAGGGTAATATTTATAGCTACGGCTGTTTTTAGGATATGAGTCATGGTCAGGATTAGTTATAAGGTGAGTCTTAGGACTCAAATTAGGGCTATGTTTAAGTCTAGGTGTTATGATAGTGTTTAGTTTAAGTTAAAATTTAGGGTTAGGACTTTATTCAGTTTTGGTTAATTGCTAGAATTAAGGTTAGGGCTAGTTTTATGATTAGCATTAGTGTTATGGCTAGTGTTAGTTTGGGGCTTAGGGTTAGGTTTAAGGTTAAATTTAGAGTTAGGGTTAGGGCTGGGACCAAATTTAGGGCAAGTGTTAGGGCTAGTGTTAGGTTTGCAGTAGTGGATAGTGATAGAACTAGGGATAGGGCTGGGGCATGAGGTAGAGTTAGTCTTAGGGCTAGGGTTAGGATAGGATTAGAGATAGAGCTAAATTAGGGCTAGGATCAAGGCTAGGTTTGTGTTTAGCTTAAGCCTAGGGTTAAGGTTAGGGTTAGGTTTAAATTTAGGGTAAAGGATGACATTATAGCTAGGTTTAGAGGTAGGGTGAAGGTTAGAATTAGGGTTAGGTGTAGGGCTAGAGTTAGGGTTATGATTAAGGCTAGGTTTAGGGCTAGGATGAGGGCTATGTGTGTTTTTAGTGTTAGGGCTAGGATTATGGCTATATCTAATTTCAGGTCCAGAATTATGGTTAAAGAAAGTTTTAGGATTAGGTTTATGGCTACATCTAGGCTAAGGGTTAGGTGTTGGGTTATGGTCAAGTTTAGAGCCTGGGGTATTATTAGGGTCAAGGTATGGTTTAGGGTTTGGGATAGGTTACGGTTTTAAGTTTGGGCTTCAATTAGTTTTATGATTAGGGTTAGGGTAATGATAGGGTTAGGTTTAGGATTCAAGTTAGGTTTAGGGTAATGGAAGTGTTAGGATTCGGTATAGGGTTAGGTTTATGCCTAGAGTTATCATTATGTTTATGGTTATTGTTATGGTAATGGATAGAGTTAGAGATCAGTTTAAGGCTAGAGTTATGGTTACAATTAGGGATAGTGTTAGGGTTAGGTTAGGTTTAAAGCTAGGTTTAGGGCTTGGATAGGGGTAGGTTTTCGGTTGTGTTAGAGCTAGGTTTAGGATTACAGCTAATGTAAGTACTAGGTTTACTATTAGGGCTAGTTTTAGGGTTTTAGTTATAGGTTTAGTGTTAGGTTTAGGTTTAGGTTTAGGCTGATGTTTAGAGATAGAAGTGTTTGGGTCATTGTCAGGTTCAGTGTTAGTTTTATGGTTTGGCTTCCAACTCAATTAGGGCTTGGGTTAGGTCTAGGTGTAAGGTTAGGGCTTGGTTTAGGTTAGTGTTTAGGGTTAGGACTATGGCTCGGTTTTGTTATAGGGCTAGGACTAGGGTTAGGGCTCATTTTAGAATTAGTATTGTGGTTTGGGCTAGTGTTAGGGGTAGGCTTAAGCTTTGGGTTAGGGATAGATTTAGGTTATGTTTTGCCTAAGGTTAGTGCTAGGGATAAGGATAGGGCAAGGGTTAGTACTAGAGTTAGGGCTAGGGTTAGGGTTACGGTAAGGGACAGGATTAGAATGAGTGATAGGGCTAATTGGAGAGTTAGAGTTAGTCTTAGGGCTAGGGTAATGGTTACAATTAGGGATAGGGCTAAGTTACGGCTAGGGTTATGTTAGGGCTACGGTTAGGGTTAGTTTTAGGATTAGGATTAGGCATCAAGTTAGGGTTAGATTTAGAGTTAGTTTTAGATCTAGGGTTAGTGCTAGGGCTAAGAATAAGGCAAAGGTTATATTAGGGTTAGGGTTATAGTTAGGGTTCAGTTTAAGCTAATAATGTGGTTATACCTAAGTTTAGGGCAATGCAACGGTTAGTATTAGGGTTAGAACTAGGGTTAGGGTTAGGGTTATGATTAAGGCTTTGTTTTGGGCTACGATGAGTACTAGGATTTGTTTTAGGGTTAGGGATAGTATTAGTGCTATGGCTAATGTCAGGTCTAGGGTTACAGTTAGGGATAGCTTTAGTTTTAGGTTTATGGCTTGGTCCAGTGTAAGGGTTAGGTTTTTGGTTAGGGTCAGGTTTAGATCTAGGGTTATTTTTATAATCAGGTTCGGTATTAGGGTTTTGGTTAAGTTAGCGTTCAGGTGCAGGGCTCGAATTAGTGTTAGATTTAGGTTTAGGGTAATGACAGTGTTAGGTTTAGGGTTTAGGTTTCATTTAGTGTAATGTATAGGGTTAGGGTTAGGCCTAGGGTTATCAGAAGGGTTAGAGTTATCATTTGGGTAATGGATAGGGTTAGCCCTAAGGTTAGGGCTAAGGTTATGTATAGAATTATAGCTAGTGTTTGGGTTAGTGTTAGGTTTAAATTTAGGATTAAAGCTACGTTTAGGACTCGGATTAAGGCTAGGTTTTTGGTTAGTTTAGGGCTAGGGTTAAGGCTACCACTAAAATATGAAGTAGGTTTATGATTACAGCTAGTTAAAGAGTTAGAGTTAGGTCTAGGTCTAGTGTTAAGGTTAGGTTTACGGTGATGATGTTTAGAGCCACGGTTTGTGTTAGGGTCAGAGTCAAGTTCAGGGTTATTTTTCAGGTTAGGGTTAGACAATTATTAGGGATAGTGTTAGGGCTAGGTGTAGGGTTAGGGTTTGGTTTAGGATTAGGGTTAAGATTAGGGCTATGACTCGGTTTTGTTTTAGGGCTAGGGTATGGTTATGGCTAGTTTTAAGATTAGTCTTAGTGTTAGGGCTAAAGTAAGTGTGAGACTTAGGCTTAGGTTAAGGATCAGGGATAAGAGTAGAGTTATGGTTAGATTTAGTGTTAGGGTTAGGGTTGAATTTAGAGTTAGATTTATATCTAGGTTTTGAGATAGGGCTAAGTATAGGACTATGGTAGGGCTACATTTAGAGTTATGTGTATGGTGATGGTAAGGGATAGGGTTAGAACTAGGTATAGGGCTAGTTTGAGAGTTAGAGTTAGTCTTAGGGCTAGGGTTAGGGTTTCGGATAGGGCTAGGATTAGGGCTACAGTTAGTGTTAGGGTTAGGCCTAGGGTTAGCGTTAGGTTTAGGGTTATGGTTAGGTTTATGGTAATGGATGGGAATATAGCTACTTTCAGGAGTAGGGTGAGAATTAGGGTTAAGTTTAGGGCTAACGTTAGGGTTAGGGTTAGGTTTAAGGCTAGGTCTAATGTAAAGTTTAAGTTTCTTGTTAGGGTCAGGTTTAGAGGTATGGGTATTATTAGAGTCAGTGTCATTTCGGGTTTTGGGTTAGGTTAAGGTTGAGGTTTAGGGCTCTAATTAGTCTTATGTTTAGAGATCGAGTAATGACACAGTTAGGTTTAGGGTTCAGTTTAAGTGTAGTTTAATGGATAGGGTTAAGGCTATTGTAAGGATTAGGGTTCTGCCTAGGATTAGCATAAGAATTATAGTTACCTTAGTGTAATGAATAGGGTTAGAGCTAGGGTTAGGGATAGGGTTATGGTTAGGATTAGGTCTAGGGTTAGGCTTAGTGTTATGTTTAGGGCTAGGGTTATGTTTTGTGTTAAAGCTAAGGTAGTGCTTGGATTAGGGCTAACTTTTGTGATAGGTTAAGGCTATGGCTAATATAAGAACTATTGTAATGATTAGGACTAGTTTTATGGTTAATGCTATGGCTAGGTGTAGTTTTAGGGTTATTTTTAGAGTTAGGGTGAAGTTTAGAGCTAGGGTTAGTGTTAGTGTCAGGGACAATGTTCGGGTATGGTAATGGTTAGTGTTAAAGCCAGAATTAGGACTAGGATTAGGTCAAGAGGTAGGGTAAGTGATTGGGTTAGGTAAGAGTTATTGTTAAGGCTATGTCTAATTTGTCTTTAGGTCTAGAGGTATAGTTATGGTTAGATTTAGGATTAGGTTTAGGTCTAGGTCTAGTATTAGGGTTAGGTTTAGTTATAAGTTTACCAGTAGGGCTAGTGTTAGGTTTCTGTTTAGGGTTAGGTTTAGATTTAGACCTAACATTAGTGTTAAGGTCAAAATAATGGTCAGGGATAAGGTTAGGATTTGGATTATGGTAAGATCTAGAATGAAGGCTAGGGTTAGGACTAGTTATAGACTTAGTGTTTTCGTTAGGCTAAGGATTAGTGATAAGAATACAGTTAGCATTAGGGTGAGGGTTTGGCTTAGGGCAAGGGATAGGGTTAGAGCTAGGGTTAGGACCAGAATTACGGTTAGGTTTAGGGTTAAAGCTCATGTTAGGGCTTGGATTAGGGCTACTTTTATATTAGGGTTAGGGCTAGTGTTATGTTTATGGCTATTGTAAGATCTAGGGTTACAATTAGGGTTAGATTTAGGGTTAAGGTTTAGGGCTAGGTCTAGTATTAGGGTTAGCTTGAAGGTTAGGGTGATATTTAGAGCTAGGTTTAGTGTTTGGATATGAGTCAGGGTCATGGTTAGGTTTAGGGTTAGGGTTAGGTTTCAAATTAGAGCTAGGGTTAGGGCTGGTGTAGGGTTAGGTTTTGGTCTAGGGTAAGTGTTAGTATTAGGGGTATGGCTCAATATTGTTTTAGGGCAAGGGCTATGGTTAGAGCTAATTTTAGGATTAGCATTAGGGTTAGAGCTAGTTTCAGGGTTAGGGTGAGACATCGGTTTCAGGTTAGTTTTAGAGATAGGTTTCGATCTAGAGTTAGCACTAGGGCTAAGGATAGTGCAAGGGTTATGACTAGGGTTGGAGGTTGGGTTAGGGTTACCATAATGGATAGGGTTAGAAGTCGGTATAAGTCATATGTGAGAATTATCATTAGTCTTAATTCTAGGGTTAGAGTTAGGGTTAGGGTTAGGGTTTGGAATAGGGCTAAATTAGGGCTAGGATAAGGGCTAGGTTTAGTGTTAAGGTTAGGGCTAGAGTTAGCATTATGGTTACGGCTAGGGCTAGTTTTAGTATTAGGGTAAGGGTTAGGGATTAAGCTACGGTTAGGGCTAGAGAGAGTGTTAGGTTTAGTGTTAGGTCTGGGGTTAGGGTAATGGGTTAGGGCTAGGGTTGGGGTTAGGGCTAGGGTTTTCATTAGGGCTAGGGTTAGTTTTAATGTGATGTATTAGATTAGATGTAAGATTAGGTTTAGGGTTAAGTTTAGGTTATGGTTAAATTTAGGTTTAGGGATAGGTTTTGTTTTGATTTATGGTAAGGGTTATGGTTAAGTTTATGTCAAGGGTTAGGTTTAGGGTTAGGTCGAGTTTTAGGTTTATGATTAGGGTTAGGGATAGGGTTAGGTTTAGGGCTATGGTTATTATTAGGGTTAGGGGTAGGTTTAGGGTAATGTTAGGGTTAGAGCTAGTGTTAGTACTAGTGTTAAGTTTAGGATTAGGTCTAAGGTTAGGTTTAGGTTTAGGAATAGGGCTAGGGTTATGTTTATGCTAAGGGTTAGGCTTTGAGAAAGGGTTATGTGTAAGGCAAGGGTTAGGGTAAGGGCTACATTTAGGATTATGGTTATGCTTAGTGTAGTATTAGGCCTCAGATTGGGGCAAGCATTTGTGTTAGGTTTAGGCCCATGGTTAATGCTATGTGTAATGTAAGATCTAGGGTTCTCATTCGAGCTAGTTTTAGGGTTAGAGTTATGGCTATGTCTAGTGGTAAGTTTAGGTTTTGGGTTAGGTTCAGGTTTAGAGCTCGGTTTAGTGTTAGTGTTAGGGTTAGTGTTCAGGTTAGAGTTACGTTTAAAGTGAAAGGCAGAATTAGGACTAGAGTTAGTTCTAGGCATAGTGTTAGTGTTTGCTTTAGGCTAAGGATTATGTTAGGGCTAGGACTCAAGGGTTTGTAAAGTCTAGGTCTGGAGTTATGGCTATATTTAGGATTAGGCTTAGGTCTAGGGCTACAGTTAGGGTTAGGTTTAGGTATAACTTTACTTGTAGGGCTAGTATTAGGGTTTGGTTCAGGGTTAGGGTCAGATTTAGACTGAAAGTTTGTGTTAGGATAATGATTTGAGTTAGGGTTAGAGCTAGAATGAGGGCTAGAGTTAGGAGTAATAATAGGGTTAGGGTTTGAATTAGGCTATGGATTAGGATTAGGACTAAGTTTAGCATTATGGATAGGGTTTGGCTTAGGGTAAGTGATAGAGTTAGAGCTAGGGATAGGGCTAGGTTTAGGGTTAGGGTTAGGGCTAAGGTTACATTTAGGTTTAGGTTTACTTCTAGGGTTAGGGCTTAGATTCAGGCTTGTAGGGTTTGGTTTAGGTTAAGATTCAGGGTTAAGGCTTGAATTAGCATAAGTGATAGGGTTAACATCCAGGTTAAGGTAATTGATAGGGTTAGGTTTAGGGTTCAGGTAAGGTTTAGGGTAAAGAATAGGGTTAGTGTTAGCAATATTGTTAGTGTTAGCCCTAGGGTTAGCCTTTGGCTTAGGCTTATCTTTAGGGTAATGGATAGGGTTAGAGCTAAGGTTATGGCTAGGGTTAATGTTAGAATTAGGACTAGGGTTAGGGTACAGGTTAGGGTAATTGATAGGGTTAGGTTTTAACCCTAACCCATACTCTGACCCTAATAATAACCTAGCTCTATACCTAGGCCCTACACTAAACCTAACCTTTACACTAGACCTAGCCATAAACCTATCCCTAACACTATCCCTAACCATAACCCTAGACCTGACATTATCCCTAGACCTAATCCTAGCCCTAACCATAACACAAACCCTAGCCCTCATCCTAGCACTAAACCTAGACTTAATTCTAACCTGAACCCTCACCCTAGCCCTATCCCTAAATATAACTCTCGCCCTAGCACTGAACCTAGCTATATAACCCCATCCCTTCCCCTAAAACTAACCCTAACCCTAGACCTAACCATAGGCCTAACTCTAACATTAATCATAGCACTAATCCTAGCCCTATTTGAACCCTAGCCTTACCCCTACCCCTAACCCTAGCCCTAAGACTAACTCTAACTCACACCCTAGGCCTATTTCTATTCATAACCCTATTTGTTACCATAACCCTCACAATAGCCCTAACCTGAGTCCTAATGCTAGCCATAGCCCTAACCCTAGATCTAAACATAACTCTAATCTTAAGCCTAAACCTCTTTCTACAACTAGCTCTAACACTATTGCTAATCCTAAAACTAGCCCTAATCCAAGTCCTAGCCCTAAAATAAAACTGGGTCATTGTTCTAAAACTAAATCTTAACCTATAACAAACCCTAAGCCAGAACTAGCCATACCCCAAGCTCTAATTCGAGTCCTAGGCCTAAAACTAACCCTCACTCTGACTCAAATCCAAACACAAAACCTAGATCTACATATCACCCTAACCTTAAAACAAATGCTAACACTAGACCTAGCCGAAACCCTATCCCTAAAACTAACCCTAATCATAACCCTAGTTCTTACATTGGCCTTAGGCAAACCCTAGCCCTAACTCTAACATAAAAATAGCCCTAATCTGAGTCCTAACATTAGATTTAACCCTAACCCTATCCCTAAAACTAGCCCTAAACCTAACCCTAATCCTAGCCCTAACCCTAGATCTAATTGTATCCATTACCCTAAGCCATACCCTATTCATAATGCTAACTCTAGTCCTAATCCTAATCCTTTGCCAAACACAAACAATAACCGTATTATTAGTCCTAACACCAGCCCTCATTCTAGATCTAATTCTAACCCAAACCTCACCCTAATGTTCACAATTATTCTGCCCCTAACACTAATTATAGATCTATACCTTACCCTAAACAGAAACCGAAACATGAAAATGCCCTACCAGTAAACTTATACGTAAACCTAAACCTAACAATAGCCCCATAACTAAACCTAATCCTAAATCTAGCTATTACTCTAGCCCTTGACCTAAACAAAAACTTAGTGCTAGCCCTAACAATAACCCTTAACCTAAACCAACCACTAACCCTACCACTAGACCTAACCTTAGTTTTATTCTGGATTTCACCCTAAACCTAAGTTTAACCTCAACACTGGCCCAGACACTAACATTAAACCTAGCTCTAAACCTGACCTTAACCCAAAATCTAAACCTAACACTAGACCTAGCCATAACCCTAACCCTAAAACTAGCTCTAATCAGAACAATAGAACTTACATTACACATAGCACTACTCCTAGGCCTAAACCAAACACAAAACTTAAATAACCCTAACCCTAATCAAAGCCTAAACCTACCCTAAACATAACCCTCACCCTAATCTTAACCCTAGTTCTAACCCTAACCCTAACCCTCACCTTAGACTAACCCTAGATCAAAGCCTAACCCTTAACCTAAACATAATCCTATCAATATCCCTATACATAACCCTAACCATAGCCCTAATCCTAAACTTAACCCTAGACCTAACACTATCTCTAATCCTAGCCATTACCCTAACTCTAACCCTAACCCTAATGATAACCCTATCCATAACCCTAACTAAACCCTAACCCTAACCATAAGCCTAACCCTAGACCTAAACCTAAACCTAAACGTTGCCATAGCCTTAACCCTAACTCAAACCCTAACTCTTACTCTAAAACCAACAGTAAACCAAGCCCTAATACTAAACTTAAACCTAAACCTAACTTTAATCATAAAGCTAAGCTTACATCTAACCCAATCTATTACTCTAAACCTAAACCTAACCAAAATGAAATCTATAGCCCTCACACTAAACATAAACCTGACCATAACACCAAACCTAATTGTTGTCCTAGACCCAACCCTAGCTCAAAACCTAAACTTTAACCTAAATATTACCCTAACCCTAACCCTAAGCTAGGTTTAATAGCCCTAACCCAAAACCTAACCTAACTCTAGCACTAATCCTAACCTAACCCTAATCCCTAACCATAGATCTACCATATATATTATCCTCATGATAACCCTAATCCTAATGCTAACCCTAGGCATAACCCTAACCCTTTTGCTTGCTTAAAGCTCTCCAAGGCCTAAATCTACCCTCAAACCTAATCCTAACCCAATCAATTACCATAACCCTAACACTAACCCTAATGCTCATTTGAGCCCTATCCCTAAACCTTAACCTAAAACAAATCCTAATACTGATCCTGACCCTAAAAATACACCTAGCTCTAAACCTGACCTTTACCCGAAGCCTAACACTTACACTAGGCATAGACAAAAACTTAACTCTAAATATAGCCCAAACTGTAACACTAGACCTGACATTATCCCTAGCACTAATTCTAGACGTAACACTACAACAAAACCTAGCCCTCATCCTCACCCTTAACCTAGCCTTAATCATAACCCTAACCCTTACCCTAGCCCTAACCCTAATTCTAACCCTCACCCTACGTCTAAACCTAGCTATAACACCATACCTTACCCTAAAATTAACTATAACCCTAGCCCTAATGCTAGGCCTTATCTGAACACTTAACTCTAGCCCTAATCCTAGCCCTAACTTAACCCTATCCATAAAACTAACCAAAACCCTAGGCATAAGAATAACTCTAACTGTCACCCTAGCCTTAGCCCTAGTTCTAACCCTATCTGTTACCGAAACCATAACCCTAGCCCTAACCCTTGCCCTATAGATAGACCTAGCCCTAATCCTAGATCTCACGCTGAATCCAAATCAAACCCTAACCCAAAGCCTAAGCCTAAAACTAACACTAGCCCTAACCCTAATGCTAATCTTATAACTAACTGAAATCCTAAACTTCTGACTAAAACAAAACTGAGCAACAGTCCTAACCCTAAACCTTAACTTAAACCAAATCCTAACACTACACCTAGACATAACCCTAGCCCTAATTCGAGTCCTTACCCTAACCTTAAAACTTAGCCTGACCCTGACTCATATCCTAACACTGATCCTAGCTCTAAAGACCACCCTAAACTTAAACCAAACCTAACAGTAACCCTAGCCCTAATTCAAGTCATAACCCTAACCTTAAAGCTAACCCTGACCCTGACTGATATCCTAACAGTCACCCTAACTCTAAACACAGTTTTAAACTGAAAGCTAGAACTAACACTGACCCTGACTCTGACCATAATGTTAACCCTAGTCTAAATATCACCCTAACCATAACCCTAAACCTAACACTAGACCTACCACTAAACCTAACCTAAATTTAACCCTAATTGTAACCCTGGTACTTACATTAGCCTTACTCCTAACCCTAGCACTATCTTAACCCCAAACCTAGCTCTAATTGAAGCCCTAACCCGAGCTTTAACCCTAACCCTAATCCTAACCCTAGCCCTAATCAAAACCATAACCCTAGCCCTAACCCTATCTCTAACCCTATCCATTGCAATAACCATAAATTTAAGATAAACCTAAACCTATCCCTAATCCTAAACCTATGCATTTTTCTAAATGAAACCTAAACCCTAAACCTCATATTATAATTACACTTACACTAACCATAACGCTAATTCAAGCCCTAACTTTAAACCTTAACCTATCCCAAACTTCTAATCGGGGACTTGACCCTAGCTCTAAACCCAACATAACCCTAAACCTAACCCTTACATTATATGTAGGCATAAGCCTAACCCTAAAACTATCTTTAACCATAACCCTAGATCTGATATTAGCCCTAGCCCTAATCCTAACCCTAACACTAAAATAAAGCATAGTCCTCATCCCAGCCCCAAATCTACCCTTAATCATTACCCTAACCCTAACCATAGCCCTAACCCTAATCCTAACCTTCACCTTATCCTTAAACCTAGCTATAATGCCATTCTTTACCCTCAACTTAAACCTAACCTTAACCCTAACCCTAGGCCTAATGTGAACACTAATCCTACCTCTAATCCTAGCCCTAATTTAACGTATCCCTAACCCTAACCCTAACCCAAGCCCTAAGACTAACTCTAACCATCACACTAGCCCTATTCCTACTTCTAAACCTATACATTACCGTAATCCTAAACCTAGCACTAAACCTAGCCATAACCATTGCCAAATGCTTATTTGTAGTCCTAACCCTAGATCTAACCCTAACTCTAAATCTATACCTAACCCTAAGCCTAAGCCTAACATTAAAACTAGCCCTAGCCCTAACGCTAATCATAAAACTAACCCTAACACTAACACTTGCAGTAAAACAAATCCAAGCAATAGCCATAACCCTAAACCTTAACTTAAACCAAAAGTTAATACTAAACCTAGACCTTACCCTAGACCTAATTCGAGTCCTAATCTTAACCTTAATACTATCCCTAACTCTGACTCATATGCTAACACTCACCCTAGCTCTAAACACCACCCTAAACTGAAACTGAACCCTTACAATAACCCTAGCCTTAATTTGAGTCCTAACCCTAAAACTAAACCTGACCCTGATTATTAACCTAACACTAACACTAGCTCTATATTTCACCCTAACCTTAAACCTAATCCTAACACTAGAGGTTTAACCCCTAACCATAATCCTAAAACTAACCCTAATAACCATAGTTCTTACAATAGCCATTGCTCTAACCCTAGCCTTAACTCTAACACAAAACTAGCCTTAATCCGAGCCCTAAACCTAGCTTTAACCCTAACCCTAGCCCTAAACCTAGCTCTAACCCTATCCCTTACCCTATGCCAACCCTAAACCTAATGCTAATTGTAATTCTAATCCTAAATCTATTCCTTCACCTAACCCAAACCCTAACCCTATTAGTTGTCCTAACCCTAGACCTCATTATAGCTCTAACCATAACCCAAACCCTAACCCTAACCCTGACCCTTATTCTGACCCTAACACTAATCATAGGTCTAAACCCGAACCTAATCCTAAACTGAACCCTAACATTAGCCCTATTGGTAACCTTATAACTAAACCTAACCGTAACACTAGCCCTAGACCTAAACCTAAACCTAATCTATCCATAAATCTAGCCCTAGATCTAAAGAAAAACTTAGCTCTAGCCCTAATAATAACCATTAGCCTAAAGCCAAAAACTAACCCTTCCCTAGTCTTAACCATAGACCTAATTCTGGCTTTCACATTAACCATAACCCTAAACTGAACACTGACCCTGACACTAACACTAACCCTAGCTCTAAACATCACCCTTACCCTAAACCTAACCCTAAAACTATACTTAGCTCTAATTTTAACCCTAAAACTAGCCCTAATCAAAACAAAGTTCTAACATTTGCCATAGCCCTAACCTATGGCAGAACCTAGCCCTAACCTAAGCCGTACCATATCTTCAATCTACCCTAGCTTTAACACTAAAGCTAACCATAACCCTAACCTTAGACCTAAACCTAAACCTCGGTCTTACCCTAGACCTAATCCTAAGCATAACACTAGCCCTATCACTAGCTCTAACCCTATACATTACCCTAATGATAACCCTAACACTTCTGCTAAACCTAGGTTGAACCCTAATCCTATACTTAACCCTAACCCTATCCATTACCCTACACCTAACATGAACTCTAAACCTAAAACTATCATTAACCTATCCCTAACCATAATGATAACTCAAGCTTTAAACCTAAACCTTAATCTAATAAAAAACATAACCCTGACCCTTACCCAATAATACCCATAGCTCTAAACCTGACCCTAACAAGAAACCTGACCCTTAAAATAGACCTAGCTATAAACCTAACCCTAAAACTCTCCCTAACTGTAACCCTAGAACTGATATTAGCCCTTGCTCTAATTCTAGTCCGAATCCTAACAAAAACTTTAGCCCATATTCTAGCTATAAACCTCGTCATAATCATAAACATAACCATAACCAAACCCTAATTCTAATCCTCACCCTAGTGCTAAAAGTAGCTATAATCCCATCCCTTAATCTAAACCTAACCCTAACCCTAACCCTAACACTAACCCTAGCACTCAAATTAGGCCTAACCCTAACACTAACCCTAATCTTAATCCAAGCCCTAATTTAGCCCTATCTGTAACCCAACCCTAACCCTAGCCCTAAGACTAACTCAAACTCTCACCATAGCCTTATACCTAATTTTAACCCTTTCCTTTACATCACCCTATAACTAGCACTAAACTTAGCCCTAATCCTAGCCCTATCCTTACCCCTAGCTCAAAGCCTAGATCTAAACCTAACTCTAAATCTAACCCTAAACCTAAGCCTAAACCTCAAACTAACACTAGCTTTAATTCTAAAACTAGCCCTAACTCTACCCCTAGCCCTAAAACAAAACCAAATCATAACCCTAACCCTACACCTAGCCCTGACCTCTCTCTAATTCTAGTCCTAACCCTAACCTGAAAACTAATCTGGACTCTCACTCTGACCCTAACATTAAACCTAGTTCTAAACATCATCATAACTGTAAATTTAACCCTAACACTAGACATAGCCCTAACCCTGACCCTAACACTAGCTCTAATCATAATGCTACTTTGTACATTAGCTGTAGCCTTAACCCTAGCCCTAAACTAACACAAAACCTAGCCACAATCCAAGTCCTAAACCTAGTTTTTTTTAATATGTATTTTTTAGTTTTCGGTGGACACAACATCTTTTTTTTTTATTGGTATGTAATGCTGAGGATCAAACCCAGCACCCTGCACATGCCAGGCGAGCACGCTACTTCTTGAGCCACATCCTCAGCCACTAAACCTAGCTTTAACACTAAAGATAACTCTAACCCTAACCCAAGAAAAGCCCTAATCCTATACATAACCCTACCCTAATCTTAGATCTAACCCTATCCATTACCCTAATGATAACTCATTATGCTAAACCTAGGCCTAACCCTAACCTTATCCATTACACTAAACCAAACCTAAACCCTAACCTAACACAAACAAAAGCTCTAAACCTATACATAACCCTACCCCTAATTTTAGATCAAACCCTATCCTTTACCCTAATTATAACCCTTATGCTAACCCTAGGCCTAATCATAACCCTATCCATTACAGTAAACCACACCTAAACCCTAAACCTAACACTTTCATTACCTTAACCCAAATCCCTAATGTTAATTCAAGCCCTAAACCTAAACCCTAACCTAAACCAAACCCTCACCTTGACCCTGACCCTAATAAAACCCTACTTCTAAATCTGACCATTAGTATACACCTAACCTAACACTAAATCTATCCCTAATTGTAACCCTAGACCTGACATTAGCCCTAGCCCTAATACTAGCCCTAACCCTAATACAAACATTAGCCCTCATCCTGGCCCTAAACCTAGCTTTAATCATAACCCTAAACCTAACCCTATACCTAACCCTAATACTAACCCTTCCCTGCCCTCAAACTAGCTATAACCCAATACCTTACCCTAAATGTAATTCTAACTCCAACCCTAACTGAAGGCCGAAACCTGACACTGACACTATCCCTAATTTAGCCCTATCCCTAACCTTAACCCTAACCCTAATCCTAGCTCTAAGACTAACTCTAACTCTCATATTAGCCCTGTCACTAGTTCTAACCCTATCCCTTACCATAATCCTAAACCTAACCCAAATGTTACTCCTAACTCTTTCCCTATCCTTTGCCCTAGCCCTAACCATAGATCAAAACCTAACTCTAAAACTAACCCTAACCCGAAGCCTAAGCCTAACCTTTGTAAAAAAAACAATTATATTTAGACTCTGTGTCTACAGATGTTGGCTTCAATTATTATTTAGAATATACTCTTTAGTGTCATAAAAGGCATACAAATTCTGGTGGTGTATAGAGAACTTAGGGTCAGGGGTAGGATGCTATATTAAGGGGGAAAGGAATGAGGGTATGTAATTAATCTAACTTAGCAAATTTGGAGGAGAACTCTAATGAATAGACAGGGGGAATATATGAAAGAAGATATAAATTCAAACTCCTTATCTGTATTCATTAAATTACCCTATGTATAAATGTAAAAGTTAGGAGGCTGAAAGTGGGATAGAGACAGAAAGAAAAAAGAAGAAAATATAACCAGGAATAAAGAAAGAGAGGGAGAAAGAAAATAAGAGAAAATAAAAAGGTGGTGAGGTTGGGCCTATGCGATTCCTCTATATTATACAATTCTAGTGATTCAGTTCTGAAAGTCCAATTTCATGGAAAGTTCTTGGTTTCACATATGTTGATGTTGTGAGGACCAGAGGGGAAGAGTAGAGGAGAATGGATGAGAAGAGCAAGAAAAGAAAAGCAAGCAAGAAAAAAAAAGGCTCTCAGATCTCTGTTTTCTTTTCTTGCAGTAGGTGGAGTTGTCTATTCCTAGCATGAGTCTCTGTGCTCAGGACAGTGTAGGTCGCCAGGGTGAGAGGGCTTGAGTTTCTACCTGGAGCCTCCCTACTCTTAGTCTCTGAATTGGAAACCAGGTGCCTGTACAGTTGCTGTTCCTCATTGATAGCTACACCCCCAAAAAAGGTTGTGTGAAAAATCTTGAGTTATCACAGCTGGAGATAAGTGAGTTGGAAACTGGGTACCTGATAAGCTGCAGAACCAAGCTGGTAGCCACACCCACTGATAGATGACGAGTAAGGTTTTGCAAGATGGATTCCATCTATTACCCATGTATGGTGTTTGGTGAGGTGGGTGGTTCTGGAGTGACCTTGTGCTGTTTCCAGAGCTCAGTTTGGTGACCTGCAAGCAAAGCCTCTGTGTCTGTGCTGCCTTTCGTGTGTGCAGAGAGCACCTGTGTGGCTGATACTGCTGTCTGTGCCCAGAGAAACTGCACAGCCCAGCCTTCCATCTGCGCTAAGAGCACATATGCGGCCCTAGATTTCTTCAAATTTATATGATACCTGGCAGGATTCATCTTTTACTTAGCCTCACTATGCTCCAGAGGTTTGGGCCTTGTCGATTCAATGGTTCGCTCTCAGGAACTGTTTGTATTTTAAGGTTTCCCTTCATTATGGCTTATTAATGTAAATGAAAATTGAGCTAAAAATGAAACAGGTTTCGCCAGAGGTGCTTGAAACTTCACACAATTAGTTCTCATTGGCACTCTCTAGTTTCTTTCATTTGAAGGTAGGCCAAAGATGAAGCATGCAAAAGAAACTGTATCGGAGAGCCCTTAAGGAGAAAACAGAGAAACATGTATGTACTAAGATATGTCTCTCAACAATTTGATCAGATTTTTTGATACTACACAGTATTCATCTTTGAGCTTGCTCTACTAGGCTCCTCAAGGTTGGCACTTTTAGGATCAATGGTTCTCTAAACAGGTAAGGGTTAGTGTTATGATTAGGGTTAGGGCTAGCTTTAGAGCTAGTGTTAGGGTTAAAGTTTGTTTTGTTTAAATTTCTTTGATACTGGGAAGATTTATCTTTTACCTAGCCTTACTATGTGCCCCAGTTTGGGACCTTCTCGGTTCAATGGTTTGCTGTTGGGAATAGTTTGTTTTTAATTTCTCACTTCATTTTGACCTATATGGGTAAATGAGAATGGAACTGAAAATCAGAGGGTTGGTGCTAGCTGGTTGAAACTTCACATACTCAATCAGTTGTCTGTGGGCACTCTCTGGTTTCTTCCTTGTAAAAGTAGTGATACGCTGAAGCATGCAAAACAAGTTTATCCAAGAGCACTTTAGGAAAAAAGAGGGCAATATGCATGTACTGAAATACCTCCCCCAATTATTTGGTCAAATTTCTTTGATACTCTGCAGGATTCATATGTAAGCTTGCCCCACTAGTCTCACCAAGTTTGAAACTTTTATGATCAATGGTTCTCTTAACAGGTTAGGCTTAGGGTTATGGTTAGAGATAGGGTTAGAACTAGTGTTAGAGTTAGTTTTCTTCAACTTTATGAATACTGGGCAGGATTTATCTTTTTTCTATTCTTAGTATGCTTCCCAAGTTTGGGCCTCCAAGTAAAAGGGTTATCTCTTGGGAGTAGTTTTATTTTTTCATCAGTCACCTTATTTTGCCCTATAGGGGTGAATGAAATGGAGCTGGACTCAAACAGGGTTTGTGCTAGCTGCTTGAAACTTCACACACTCAACCAGTTCTCAGGGCACATTCTCTCCTTTTTTTCATGTGGGAGTATCCCAAAGCTGAATTAGAAGGAAACAGCTTTATCTGTGAGCACTTTAGGAGCAAGCTTCAATATTTTTGCATGGATTACTTTGATATTGTACAGGATTCATCATTTTCCTAGTCTTAGTAGGATCCGCAAGTTTGAGTTTTCAAGGTTTGCCAGCTCAATGTCAGGAACAGTTCAAATTTTTAGGATTCACTTTATTATGGCCTATAGACGTGAATGAAAATGGAGCTGGAAATCAAACAGAGTTAGTATTAGCTGCTTGAAACTTCACACACTCAATCAGCTGTCTGTGGGCAGTCTCTGGTTGTTCCTTGTGCAAGTACCTTAAACTGAAGCATGAAAAAATAATTTATCCATGAGAACATTAGGAGTAAACAGGGAAATATGCATGTACTGAAATACCTCCCCCAATTATTTGGTCAGATTTCTTTGATACTGCACAGGATTCATCTGTTAGCTTGCCCCACTGGACTCCTTTACTTGGGGACCACTTTGATCACTGGTTTTCTAAACAGGTTAGGCTAGATTTAGTATTAGATTAGGGTTAGGGTTACAACTAGTTTTTATTAGATTTAGTTTTGTTCAAATTTCTTTGATACTGGGCAGGATTCAACTTTTACCTAGGATTACTATAGTCTCTAGGTTTGGGCCTCTTAGGTTAAGGGTTTGCTCTCCTGGACAGTTTGTGTTTTAAGTTTTCATTTCATTTTGACCTATGCATGTGAATGGAAATGGAGCTGGAAATCCAACAGGGTTGGTGCTAGCTACTTCAAACCTCACACACTCAATCAGTTTTCTATGGGCATTCTCTGGTTTATTCCTTGGAAAATTAGCCCTAAGCAGAAGCATGCAAAGCAACTGTATGTGAGAGAACATTAGGAGAAAACAGGGAAATATGCATGCACTGAACTACCTCTCCAATTATTTGGCAAGACTTCTTTGATATTGTGAAAGCTTCATCTGTTCACTTACCCAACGTGGCTCCCCATGTGTGGGAATTCTAGGATCAAAGAGGACTCTAATCAGGTTAAGGTTAGTGTTAGGGTTAGTGTTAGGACTAGGATTATACCTAGTGTTAGGGTTAGAGTTAGTTTTGTTTTCAAATTTCTATGATACTCTGCAGGACTCTCTTTTTCCTATTTTGACTATACTCCAAATGTTTGGGCCTCCTACATAAAGGGTTTGCTTTCAGGTACAGTTTTGATTTTCATGATTCTCTTTTTTTTTTTTTTCCATTTTGGCGTGAATGGAAATGAAGCTGGTATTCAAACAGGTTTGGGCTATCTGCTTGAGTCTTCACATACTCCATCAATTTTCAGTGAGCATAATCTGGTGTTTGCCATGGAAGTAGACCTAAGATGAAGTAGAAAGTAACAGCTTTATCTCTGGGTGCATTAGAAGCAAGTAGAATACCCATGAATTGAAAGAGCTTCAAATTTTTTGGTTGGATTAATTTGATACTGTACAGGATTCATCCTTGACCTAGCCTTAGTAGGCTACCCCAATTTGGGCCTTCAAGATTCAATGGTTCAGTGTCAGGAACAGTTTGAATTTTTAGGTTTCACTTCATTAGGGCCTATAGGTGTGAATACAATGGAGCTGGAAATCAAACAGTGTTCGTGCTACCTGCATGAAACTTCACACACTCAACCAGCTCTATGTGGGCATTCTGTGTGAAAGTACCTAAAGCTAAAGCATGAAAAAAATTTATCCATGAGCACTTTAAGAAAAAAAAAACAGGGAAATATGAATGTACTAAAATACCTCCCCCAATTTTTCATCAAATTTCTTTGATACTGCACAATATTCATCTGTTAAGTTGTGCATCTAGGCTCCCCAAGTTTGGCACTTCTATGATCATAGGTACTCTAAACAGGTTAGAATTAGATTAGGGTTGGTTAGATCTAGTGTTAGAGTTAGACTGAGTTTTGTTCAAATTCATTTGATACTTGGAATAATTTGTCTTCTACCTAGCCTTACTATTTTACCCAGGTTTGGGCCTTATCCCTTCAATGGTTTGCTATCAGGAACAGTTTGTATTTTAAGGGTTCCTTCATTTTGACCTATATGTGTAAATGGAAATGGAACTTGAAATCAAACAGGGTTGGTGCTCGCTGCTTAAAACTGCACACACTCAATCAGTTCTATTAGGGCACTCTGGTTTCTTCCTTGTGAAAATTTCCCAAAGCTGAAGCATGCCAAAACATTTCTAACACTAACCCTAAACCTAACCCTAACCCTAGCACTATGACTAACCATAACCCTAGCCCTAAACCTAACACTTACACTAACTCTATAATATACCCCATATCACACCCTAGCCCTATCCCTAAACCTAACCCTAATTCTAGACTTAATTCACACCATAACCTAGCCCCAACCCTAGCTCTAAACCTATCCATTACACTAAACATAACCCTAACCCTAATGGTAACCCTAACCGATTGCTAAACCTAACTCATCCATTACCCTAAAACTTAACTGAAACCTAAACTAAACCCTAACCATTACCCTAATCCTAAACTTAACCCTAATGCTGATGCGAGCCTTAACTGTAAACCTTTAGCTAAACCAAATGCTAACCCTGACCCTGACCCTATTAATAACCCTAGCCCTAAAGTTGACCTTTAACCTAAACCTAACTCTTACACTACACCTAGTAATATCCAAACCCTAATTTTTTTTTTTTTTAACGTTAACCCTAGACCTGATATTAGCCCTAGACCTGGTCCTAGCCATAACCCTAAAAGAAACCCTAGCCCTTGACCTAGCCATAAACCTAGCCTTAATCATAAAGTGAAACATAACCCTAGGCCTAATCCAAATTCTAAACCTCACCCTATGCTTAAAGCTAAATATAACCCCACCCATTCCCCTAAACTTAACCTTAACACCAATGCTAACCCTAACTCTAGCCCAACCCCTTTGTCTAACCATAAAACTAACCCTAGCCTTAATACTAGCCCTAATTTAGCCCTAACCCTAACACTAACACTTGCCCTAATCCTCAACCCTAATTTGGCTCTAACCCTGGCCCTAATCCTAGCCCTAATTTAGCCCTAACTCTAACCCTAATCCTAAGACTACTACTATACCTAACTCTAATTCTCACCCTAGCTGTATCCCTAGTTCTAACTACATTCATTACCATACCCCTATACCTCACACTAAACTTAACCCTAGCCCTAGCCCTAGCCCTAGCCCTAACCCTAGATCTAAACTTAATTCAAGATCAAACCCTAAACCTAAGCCTAAATCTTAACCTAACACTAGCCCTAACCCTAATGCTAATCCATAATCTAGACATATCCGTAACCATAGCCCTAAAAGAAAGCCAACCTATATACCAAACCCTAACTGTACATCTACTACTAACTTTAGCCCTAATTTGAGTTCTAACACTAACCCTAAAATTAACCCTGACTCTGAAACTAACCCTAACATAACCCTTGCTCTAAATATCACCCTAACCCTAAACGTAACGGTAACTCTAACCTATCCCTAATCCTAACCCCCAATCTAGCACTAATTGCAACACTAGTTCATGCATTACCATAGCCCTAATCCTAGACCTAACCAAACCCAAAACTAAGCCCTAATTTGAGCCTTAACCCTACTTTTAAACCTAACCCTAAACCTAACCTTAAATCAGAACATAGCCCTAAACTTTACACTAAACCTAGCCAGAATTCTAACTATAACCATAGCCCTGTCAATAGCTCTAACCCTATCCATTACCCTAACCATAACCATAACTCTAATGGTAACCCTAGGCCTAACCCTAAACTTATCCCTAACTCTAACCTATTTCATTAATCTAAACCTAACCTGAACCCTAAACCTAACCCTATCATTACGCTAACTCTAACCATATTGCAAATTCAAGCCCTAACCCTACACCTTAACCCAACCCAAATTCTGACTCTGCCTCTTCCCATGATAATATACCTAGCTCTAATCCTGACCCTACCCCTAAACCTTACCGTTATACTAGACCTAGCCATAAACCTAACCCTAAAACTATCTCTAGCCATAATCCTAGAACTGACATTTGCCCTAGCCATAATTCTAGCCCTAAACTTAACACAAAACAAACCCATAACCCTAATCGTAACCCTAGCCATAATCCTATCCATAAGCCTAGACCTAAATTTAGCAATAACCCTATCAATTACCCTAAACATTACCCTAATTATAATGCTAACCCTAGGCCTAAATCTAACCCTATCCCTAATTGTAACCCTATCCATTATGCTAATTCCAACCTGAACCCTAAACCAAACACTATCATTACCCTAACACAAACCCTAATGCTAATTCGAGCCCTATCCCTAAACCCTAACCTAAACAAAACCCTAAACCTGACCCTGACCCTAATAATACCCCTAGCTCTAAAGTTGACCCCTACCCAAAACCTAACACTTACACTAAACATAGCCATAAACCTAACCCTAAAACTGTCTCTAACAATAACCCTATACCTGATATTCACCCTAACACTAATCGTAGCCCTAACCCTAACAGAAACCCTAGCCCTCATCCTAGCCCTAAACCTACCCTTAATCATAACTCTAATGAACCCCTAAACCAAAACCTAATTCTAACCTCTCCTAGCCCTATCCCTTGCTCTAACACCATCGTTTACATGAAACCTAACCCTAAGCTTAAAACTAACCTTAGGCCTAAACATAACCATACACCTAGCCCTATTACTAGCCCTAATTAAACTCTATACCTAACCAAACACTAAGCTTAGCCGTAAGTCTAACTCTCACTCTCACCCTAGCCCTATTCCTAGTTCTAACCCTATGCGTTACCATAACCCTAATCCTAGCCATAAACCAAGACCTAACAGTAGCCCTATCCTTAGCACTAGACCTAACCCTGAATTTAATCCTAAATCAAAATCTAACTTTAACCCTGAGCCTAAACATAAACCTAACACTAGGCCTAAACCTAATGCTAAGCATAAAACTAGCCCTAACCATAGCCATAGCCCTAAAACAAAACCTTGCCATAGCCCTAATTTTAAAACTTTATCTAAACCAAAACCTAACCCTACACCTAGCCCTAAACCTAGTCCTAATTCGATTCCAAACCATAACTCTAAAACTACTCTGACCTTGAATTTTACACTAACACTAACCCTAGCTCTAAACGTTATACCTAACCCTAACATTAGACCTAGTCCTAACACTAATCCTATACCTAGCCAAAATTGTATCCCTAGACAATATATTGGCCATAAATCTGAAACTAGCCCTAACTCTCACCAAAACCTAGGCTTTATGCAAGACCTAACCCTAGGTTTAACCCTAAACCTAAACTGAAAACTAGCCCTAAACCTTACCCTAACCCTAAACATAGCCCTAATCCTAGCTCCAATCCTATCCCTTAACCTAAGCTAACCCTAACCGTAATGCTAACCATAGGCCTTACCCTAATCCTTAGCTTAACCTAAACCCTAACCCTATTACTAGTCCTAACCCTAGCCCTCATTGTAGCTCTAACCATAACCCTAACCCTAACCCTAACCCTGACACTTATTCTGACACTAACAGTAACCGTATGTCTAAACCTGACCCTAACCATGAACCAAACCGTAACACTAGCACTAGCAATAAACCTATACCTAATCCTACCCATAACACTAGCCCTAGACCTAAACCAAATCCTAACTCTAGCCATATCTCTAGCCCTAGACCTAAATGAAATCCTAGCTGTAGACCTAAGGATAAACTTTAACCTAACACAAACACTAATCCTACCCCTAGACTTAACTCTAGTAATAATTCTGGGTTTAAACCTAACCCTAACTAAAACCCAAACACTGACCCTGACCCTAACACTAACCCTAGCTCTAAACACCATGAAAACAGTAACCCTAACCCTAACACTTGATCTAGCCATAACACTTACCCAAAAAGTAGCCCTAATCATAACCCTGGTTTATACATTAGTTGTAGGCCTAACACTAGCCCCAAACTAGCCCAAAACCCAGCCTTAAGCTGAGTGCTAACCCTAGTTTTAACCATAACCCTAAAACTAGCCCTATTCTATACCCTAACCCTAGATCTAACGCTAGCTTTCACCCTATCCATTACCTTAAGCTAAACCCTAAACCTAATGCTAACCCTAGTCCTAACCCTAATTCTTAGCCTAACCAAAACCCTAACCCTATTACTAGGCCTAACCCTAACCTTCATTCCAGCTCTAACTCTAACCAAAACCCAAAGCCTAACCCTGACACTTATTCTGACCCTAATACTAAAGGTAGGTATAAGCCTGACCCTAACCCAAAACCGAACCCTAACATTAGCCATACAGGTAATCATATGCTTAAAACCTAAACCTAACACTAGCCCTAGACTTAAACCTAATCTTATATCTAGCCATATCTCTAGCCCTAGACCTGAACAACATCCTAGCCCTAGCCCTAACAATATCCCTTAACTTAACCCAAACACTAACCCTACCCCTAGACCTAACCCTAGTCCTAATTCTGGCAGTAAACTTAACACTAACTCTAACAAGAACACTGGCACTGACCCTAACATAATCCTAGCTCCAAAGATCACCCTAAACCAAAACCTAATCCTAACACTAGAACTAGCCATAATCCTAACCCTCAAACTAGCCCTAATCATAACCCTAGCTCTTACATTATCCATGGCCCTAACCCTAGGCCTAAACTAACACAAAAACTAGCCCTAATTTTAGGCCTGAACATAGCCCTAAGTGTAACCCTAAACCTAACCCTAGCCCTAACCCTAAACTTAATCCTCGCATTAGACCTAATCCTACCTCAAAGTTTAACCTTAGCCCTTAACATGCCACTATCCGTATCCCAAACCCAAACCTAAAACTAGCTCTAATCCTAATATTAACCATAGCCCTAACCATAGCTCTTATCATATCAACTACCCTAAAATAACCCTAATAATAACCATAAGCCTAGCCCTAAACCTAGCTCTAATTCTATCCACTAGCTCACAACCTAACTAATGCTAATCCTAGCTTACCCTAACCTATCAATCCTAACCATCCATGCCTAAACTACTGAACCTAATCCTAGCCTATTCATTCCCTAACCTAACTCTAACCTAAGCTATTAACCTTAACCTAAAACAAACTTTAAGCCAAATACTGACCCTAATAATACACATAGCTGTAAACTCGACCCTTACCCTAAATCTAACCCTTACACTTTACCTAACCATAAACATAAACTGAAACCTATGTCTAATGTAATACTAGACCTGACTATATTTCGAGCCCTAATCCTAGGCCTAACCCAAACATGAACACTAGCTCTCATCCTAGCCTAAAACTTAGCCTTAGTCATAGCCCTAACCCTAATTCTAACCCTTTCCCTAGCCCTAAACCTAGTTATAACCTCATTGCTTACCCTAAACCTAACCCAAACCTTAACCTTAACATTAAACCTAGCTGTAACCTTAACCTAGGATTAACCCTAACATTAACTCTAGCCCTAATCCTAAACCTAACCCTAATCCTAGCTTTAAGTTGAACTATTACTCTCTCCCTAGCCCTCACCCTAATTCTAACCCTATCTCTTACCATAATCTTATTCCTAGCCATAGCCTAGAATAACCCTAGCCCTAACCTTACACCTTACCCTAATCCTAGATCTAAACCTAACTCTATATCTAACCCTAATTCTAAAACTAAACCTAACCCTAACACTAGCCCTAACCCTAACCTAATCCTAAAACTAGCCCTAACCATAGGCTTAGACCTAAAACAAAACTAAGCCATAACACTAACCCTAAACTTTTACCTAAACCAAACCCTAACCTTATATCTAGCCCTAAGCCTAGCCCTAATTTGAGTCCTAAACTTAACCCTAAAACTACCCCTAAACCTGTCTCTGACATTAACACTAACCCTAACTCTAAACATCACCCTAAACCTAAAACTTAACCTAACACTAGACCTGGTCCTAACCCTAATTCTACAACTAGTTCTAATCATAAACCTAGAGTATACATTAGCTGTAACCTTAAACCTAATGCTAACCCAAACCTAGCCCAAATCTGATACCTAACCCTAGCTTTCAGCCTAACCCTAACCCTAACACTATCCCTAACCCTAACCCAAACACTACCTCTACCCTAGCTCTAAACTTATAATTTACCCTAACCAAACTCCAACCGTAATGCTAACCCTAGTCCTAAAACTAATACTTAGTCTAACCCAAATCCTAACCCTATTACTAGTCCTAACCCTAGACCTCATTCTTGTTATACTCATAACCCAAATTCTAACCCTAACCCTGACCCTTATTCTGACCCTGAACCTAAACCAAACCCTAACACTAGCCCTACCCATAACCCTATATCTAAACCTAACCCTAACACTAGCCTTAGATTAAACCTAATCCTAAATCTAGCCATATCTTTAAACAAGACCTAAACAAAAAAACTAGCCCTAGCTCTAATGATAACCCTTAACCTAAGCCAAACACTAACCTTAGCTCTAGAACTAACCAATCCTAATTCTGGCTCTAGCCCTAACCCTAACCCTAATCCAAACACAGACCCTGACACTAACACTAACCCTAGCTATAAAACTGACCCTAACCAAAACCTAAACCTAACATTAGACCTAGCCAGAAGCATAAACATAACCCTTACATTACCATAGCACTAAAACTAGCTCTAAACCTAACACAAAACCTAGCCCTAATCCTAGGCCTAAATCTAGCCCAAAGTGTAACCCTAACCCTAACCTAACCTTATCCCTTACAGTAAGCCTAACCCTCATGCTAACCCTAACCCTCCCCTTAGAACTAAGCCTAGATAAAACCCAAAACCGAACCCTAAACATAATCCTAGCCCTATTCCTAAACCTAATTATAATCCTAGCCCTAATCATAATGTTAACACTAGCCCTAATACTATCTCTAAATTTATCCATTACCCTATACCGAACCTTAACCCTAATGATAACCCTAGCTCTAATCCTAATTGTAAACCTAATCCTAGACCTAACCCTAAACCTAACCCTCATCATAGCCTTAACCCTAGATAAAACCCTAACCCTTACTCTAACACTAACCCTAGCCCAAACCCTAACACTAACCCTAAACCTAAAACTACCCCTTACCCTAACCTGACATCTAACCCTATCCATTACCGTAACTCAAATGATAATCTTAGCCTCAACTTTAACACTAACCCTAAACATAAAACTAGCCCTAAACCTAACCCAACATCTAACCCTATGCATTTACCTCACTCTAAAAATGACCTTAGCCCTAATCCTAAAACTAATCTTATCCTTAACCATAAATCTAACCCTAGACATAATCCTAAACCTAACCCTCACCCTAGCACTATCCCTAGCTCAAAACCTAACCTGTACCCTAAACCTAACCCAAACCCTAACCCTAGGCCTAGCCCTAACCCTAACTCTAGCCCTAATCCTATACAAAACCCTAGCCCTCTTCCTAGATCTAATGCTATTCATTACCCTAACAATAACCCTAACCCAAATGCTAACCCTAGGCCTAACCCTTACCCTATCACTAACCCTAACCCTACCAATTACCCTAATCTTAACCTGAATCCTAAACCTAAAACTATCTATAAACCTAACCTTAATTATTACCCTAACGCTAATTTGAGCTCTAAACCTAATAATTAACCTAACATGAACCCAAAATCTGACCCTGACCCTAAAAACACACCTTACTCTTATACTGGGCCTTACCCTAAACCTAACATTAGACCTAGCCATGAACCTAACACTATGACTATCCCTAGCCGTAACCCTAAACCTGACATTATCCCTATCCCTAAAACTTGCCCTAACCCTAACACAAGACCTAGCCCTCATTCTAACGCCAAATCTAGCCATAATTCTAACACAAAACTAACCCTAGACCTAAACATAATTCTAATCATTGCCCTAGCCATAACCTAGCTATAACCCCATCTCTTCCCCTAAACCTAACCCTAAACCTAATTTTAAACATAGCCCAAACACTAGGCCTAACCCTAACACCAATCCTAGACATATTCCTAGCCCTAATTTAGCCTAAACTTAACGCGAACCCTAGCCATAAGACTAACTCTAACTATCACTCCAGCTCTATTCCTAGTTCTAACCTTATTCCTTACCATAACCCAAACACTAGACTAACCTTAGCCCTAACACTAGCCATTGCCCTAACCCTAGAATTAATAATAACTCTTAATGTACCCCTAAGCCTAAACTCACCCTATCACTAGCAATAACACTAAGATTAATTGCAAAACTACCCTTAAATTTATCCTTAGCCCTAAAGCATAAGGAGCCATAGCACTAACCCTAAACCTAAAACTAAACCAAAACCTAACCCTACATCTAGCCCTAAGCCTACCCCTAATTCGAGTCCTATCCCCAACCCTAAAACTAACCCTGACCATGAATCTGAACATAACACTAACCCTAGCTCAAAAATCACCATGAACTTAAAGCAAACCATAAAACTAGACTTAGCCCTAACCGTAACCCTAAAATTAGCCCTAATCATAATTCTAGTTCTTACATTAGCTGTATCCCTAATACTAGCCCTAATGTTATCCAAAATCTAGCCCTAATGTGAGCCCCAACCCTAGCTTTAACGCTAATTCTAAACCTAAACTCTAAAACTAACCCTTACCCTAAACCTAACACTAAATTTAATACTTGCACTCTCCCAAACCTAACACTAACCCGAATACTAACACTAACCATAACCCTAGCCCTAACCCTAGCACTAACCCTATCAATTACCCTAACCCTAACCCTAATCCTAACCCTAACGCTAACCCTTGGCCTAAACCTAACACATTCGCTAACCCTAACCTATCCATTACCCTAAACATAACGCAAACCCTAAACCTAACAAAAGACTAAACCTAGACGTAACTATAAACTAAAACTGGACCTAATTAAAACCCTAGTTCTTACATTAGCCGTAGCCCTAAAGCTAACACAAAACCTAGCCTAGCCCTAATCCAAGCTCTAACCCTAGCTGTAACCCTAATCCTAAATCTAACCCTAGCCATAACCCTAACCCTAACCCTAGCCCTAACACTAGCGCTAACCCTATCCCATACACTAAGCCAAACTCTAACCCTAAAACTACCCTTGTCCTAAACTTATTTCTTAGCCAAATGCAAAACCTAACTCTATTACTAGTCCTAATCCTAAGCTTCAATCTAGCTCTATCACTATCCAAAACCCTAACACTAACCCTGACCCTTATACTGACCCTAACACTAACCATAGGTCTAAACCTCACCCTAACCCTAAATCGACCCCTAACATTGGCACTACGTGTATCCCTATAACTAAACCTTACACTAACACTGGACTCTGACCTACACTTAATCTATTATCTAGTGATAACTCTAGGCCTAGCTCTAAACCAAAACTTAGTCCTAGACCTAACAATACCCCTTAACCTAACCCAAACACTAACCCTACCCCTAGACCAAACCGTAGTCCTAATGCTGGCCCTAACAATAAACCTAACCCTAAACCGAACACTGACCCTTACCTTAACAAAAAGCCTAGTGCTAAACCTTATCCTAACAAAACACATAACCCTAACACTAGAGCTAGCCATATCACTAACCCTGAAACTAGCCATCACAATAGGCCAAAACCTACCTCTAACTCTATCCATTACCCTAACCCTAACCCTAACCCTAACTCTAATGCTAACCCTAGCCCTAACCCTCACAATAACTCTAACCCTAATCCTCGTCCTAGTCCAAACACTAACTCAATCCCTAAACCTTAAACATAAACTAATCTTAATACTAACCCATTGACTAAACCTAAACCTAACCTAAAACCTGGCCCTAATATTTACCTTAACCCTATCCCTAACCCTAGTTCTAAGCCTACATATTACCTTAATCTAACCCTAAACTTAATGATAACCCTATCCCTAACCCTAGCTCTAACCCTACCCATTAACCTAAATCTATCCATAACCCTGATGATAACCCTAGACATTACACTAAATCTACACTAACACTAACCCTAGGCATAACCATAAACCTAAACCTTTCCATAGAGCTAACCCTTGTTCAAACCCTAACCGTTACCCTAAACCTAACACTAAACCAAACCCTAAACCTAACCTTAAGCCTAAACTTAACACTAACCCTAACCCTAACACGACATCAAACCCTATCCAATACTCTAAACCTAATGATAACCCTAGCCCTAAACTTAACACTATCCTTGACGCTAAACATAACTATAACCTAGACCTAACCCTAAACCTAAACCTAAACTTTGCCCTAGTGCTAACCATAGCTCAAACTCTAAACCATACCCTAAACCTAAGCCTAAACCCTAACTCTAGGCCTAACCCTAATCTAGCCCTAACAATAACCATAACCTTAGCACTAACCCTAGCCCTTACCCTAAGCACAACCATAACCCTAAGGCTAACCCTAGTCCTAACCCTAAACCCTTTTGCTAACTCTAACCCTATCAATTACCCTACACCTAACATGAATCCTAAACCCAAACCAATCATTACCCTAACCAAATCCTAATGCTAATTCAAGTCTAAACCTAAACCCTAACCTAAACCAAACCTGAAACCTAATTCTAACCCTAATAATAACCCTAGCTCTAACCTGACCCTTACCCTAAATAGAACCCTTACACTAGAATTAGCCATAAATCTAACCCTCAATCTATCCCTAATGTAGGCCTAGACCTGACACTAGCCCTAGCCCTAATTCTTTCCATAACCCTAAAACAAACCCTAATCCTCATCCTAGCCCTAAACCTAGCCTTATTAATAAATCAAACCAAAACCCTAGACCTAACCTAAATTCTAACCTTTGACCTAGCCCTAAAACTAGCTTTAACCCCATCCCTTCCCCTAATTCCAACCCTATCCCTAAACCTAAACCTAAGCCTAAACTAGGCCTAACCCTAATACAAACACTAGACATAATCCTAGCCCTAATTTAGCCCTAAACCTAACCTAACCATAGCCCTAAGACTACCTCTAACTCTCGCCCTAGCACTGTTTCTAGATCTAACCCTATCCCTTACCATAATTCTATCACTTGTCTTTGCATTAGCCCTAAACATAGCTCTAGCCTAATCATATATCAAACCAAACTCTAGATCTAACCATAACCTTAAGCTAAACCTCTCACTAACACAGGCCATAACACTAATGCTAGTGCTAAAACTAGCCCTAACCTAGCCCTAGCCCAAAAAACAACCCAGCCATAGCCCTAACCTTAACTGTTAACATAAACCAAACCCTAAGCCTACACCTAGCCCTAAACATAGCTCTAAATCGAGCCTTATCCCTAATGCTAAAACAAACACTGACCCTGACTCTGACCCTAACACTAACCCTAGCTCTAAACATCACTCAAAACTTAAACCTAAACCTAACCCTAGACCTAGCCATAACCCTAACCCTAAAACTAGTTATAATCATAACCCTAGTTCTTACATTGGCTGTAGCCCTAAACCTTACCCTAACCTAACCCAAAACCTATCTGTAATCGGAGCTGTAACACTACCTTTAACCCTAAATATAACCCTAATTCTAGCCCTAACCCTTACCCTAACCCTAACCCCTGACATAACCCAAAACCTAACCCTAAACCTAGCCTTAACCCTAATGATAAACCTAGCCCTAACCCCAGCTATAACCCTATCCATTGCCCTTATCCTAATCCTAATCCTAGTGCTAACCCTAGGATAACCCTCAACCTATTCCTAACCCTAAACTTATAACATTACCCTAAACCTAACCTGAACCCTAAACCTAATCATATCCATTAACCAAATCCTAACCCTAATGATCTTAACCCTAAAACTATCTCTAACCATAACCCTAGACCTAAAATTAGCCATAGCCCTAATGACTCCCTAACCCTAAAACAAACTCTAGCCCTAATCCTAGCCCTAATCTTAGCCTTAATCATAAACCTAACCCTAACCATAGACCAAAAACTAATTTTAACCCTTGCCCTAGTTCTAAAGCTAGCTATAACATCATACCTAACCATAACCATAACCATAACCCTAGATATAAACCTAGGCTCAGCCTTAATACTAACCCTACCTCTAACTCTAGATCCAATTAAGCCCTAATTCTAACCCTAAATATAATTCTTACACTAAGTCTAACTCTCGCCCTAGCCCTATCCCTCGTTCTAACTCTATCCCTTATAATAACTCAAATCCTAGCCCTAACCCTAGCTCTAACCTTCGCTGTAGCCCTAAACCTAGATCTAACCCTAACTCTAAATCTAACCATAAACCTAAGCCTAAACCACACCCTAACACTAGATCTAACCCTAACGCCAATTTGAAAACTAGCCCCAACCCAAGCCCAACTCTCAAGGAAAACCGAGCCATTTCACTGACCCTAACCCTAACCCTAAATCAAACCCTAATCCTACAGCTCGCCCTAACCCTATCCCTAATTCGAGTCCTAACCCTAACCCTAGAACTAATACTAACCCTGACTCTGACCTTAACACTAACCCTAACTCTACAAATCACCCTATCCCTAAACCTAATCCTAACATTAGACCTTGCCCTAAACCTAACCCTAAAACTAGCCCTAATTGTAATGCCAGTTCTTAAATTAGCCATAGCCCTAAACCTAACACAAAACCTAGCCCTAATCCAAAGCCTAAACCTAGTTTTAACCCGAATCCTAACCCTGGCCCTAACCCTAACCCTATCCCTAGTCCTAATCTTGGTTCTAACTCTATTTCTTAAACTTAGTCAAACCCTCACCCTATTGCTACCCTAGTCCTAACCCTAATTCTATGCCTACCCCAAACCCTAACTCTATTACTAGTCCTAATCCTAACCCTCATTCTAGCTCTAAATTTAACGCAAACCTAACACTAATCCTGACCCTTATTCTGACCCTAACACTAAACCTAGGTTTAAACCTGACCCTAACCCTTATCCAAAAACTAACACTAGCCCTACCATTAACCCCACACCTAAACCTAACAATAACACTAGCCCTAGACCTAAACCTAATCCTAAATATAGCCAAAACCCTAGCCTTAGCCATAACAATAACCCTTAACTTAAACCAAACACAAACTCTACCCCTAGACCTAATCCTAGTCCTCATTCTGGACCTAACCCTAAACCTAATCCTAACCTGAACCCTGACATTTACCCTAATAAAAACTCTAGCTCTAAACCTTATCCTCTGCTAAAAAACTAACCCTAACACTGGATGAACTCTAAATATAGCCATAACCATAACTCTAACTCTTTCATTACCCATAAAACTAACAGTAGCCCTAAATCTCACACAAAACCCAGACCTAATTACAGTCCTAAACCTAACCCTAAACTTAGTCCTAACCCTAAACCTAACCCTCATTCTAGCCCTAACCCTAGCTCAAACATTAAACCTTACCATAAAATAACCCTAGCCCAAACCCTAAACCTCACCCTAATTCTAGCCCTAATGCTAACTGTAAACATAGCCCAAACCCTAGCTCTAATTATATCCATTATACTGACAATAACCCTAAAAATAATGCTAATCCTAGCCCTAAACCACACCATAAACCTACCCTAGCCCAGACTGTAAACCTAACCCTCATCTTAGCCCTAAATCTAGCTCAATCACTAACCCTTACACTTAATCTAATCCCAACACTAACACAAGGTCAAACCCTAAACCTAACCCCAGTCCTAATCCTAACTTTAACCCAAGCCCTAACCATAGCTTGAACCCTACCCATTACACTAACCCTAAATTGAACCCTAATGATAACACTAGACCTAAAGCTAAACCTATCCTAACCCTAAACATAAACCTAACCCTAGAACTAACAGTGAACCTACCCCTAACCCTAAACCTAAGCTAGCTCAAAGTCTGACCCTAATCCTAAACCTAAACCTAATGCTAACCTAAAACTAAAACTATCTTTAAACTGACATCTAAACCTATTACCCTAACCCTAATGATAACCCTAGCCCTAACTTTTACATTAACCATGACCATAACCCTAGACCAAACCATAAATTAATCTTATCCATAGCAAAAATCCTAGCCCAAACCCTAAACCATACCCTGAACATCATCCTAAGTGTAACCCTCGCCCTAACCCTGACCCTAACACTAACTCTAGCCCTAATCCTAACCATTATCCTAGCCCTAAACCTAGGTCTAAACCTATAAATTACCCTAATGATAACTATAACCCTAATGCTAATTCTAGGCCTAACCCTAAACCTCTCACAAACCCTAAACATATCTATTACCTTAAACCGAACCTAACCCTAAACCTAACACTATCCATTACCCTAACCCTAATTCTAAACTTAATGCTAATTTGAGCCTTAACACTAAAACTTAACCTAACCCAAACCCAAAGCCTGACCCTGACCCAAATAATACCCCAGCTCTTAATCTGGCCCTTTCCCTAAATGTAACACTTTAATTTGACCTTGCCATTAACCTAACCCTAAAAATAACACTAAATATAAACCTAGACCTGACATTAGTCCTAGCCCTAATTGTATCCCTAAACCTAACACAAAACCTAGCCCTAATCCTAGCTTTAAATCTAGCCTTAATCCTAAACCTAACCATAACCCTAGACCTAACCCTAAAGCTCATCATAAAACTAGCCCTAACCCTAATCATAGCACTAAAACAAAACCAAGCAACAGGCCTAACACTAACCTTAACTTAAACCAAATCCTAGCACTACACCTAGATCTAACCCTATCCGTAATTCAAGTCCTAATCATAATCTTAAAAATAACCCTGTACCTGAATTATATCCTAACACTCATCCTAGTTCAAAACACCACCCTAACCCTAAACCTACCATAATCCTATCCGTAGACTTAACCCTAAACCTAGCCTTAAACCTAGCTCAAAACCTAAACTTTATGCTAAACATAACCCTAATCCTAACCCTAAACCTAGTTCTAACACTAACTCTAACCCTAACTAAAGGCATATTCCTAACCATAACTCTAGTTCTAACACTACCGATTACCCTAAACATAACCCTTACCCTAATGCTAACCCTAAGCCTAACCTTAGCCCTATCTCTAACACTAACCGTATCAATTACCCTAAACCAAACCTGAACCTTAAAACAAACCCTAACTATACTCTAACCCTAACCCTAATGCTAATTTGAGCCGTAAACCTAAATCCTTACCTAAGCCAAATCCTAATCCTAATAATTCCCTGAGCTCTAAACTTGACCCTTACCATAAACCTCTTACACTAGATGTAGCCATAAGCTTAAACCTAGACGTATTTTTAACCATAACCCTAGACCTGATATTAGCCCTAGTACTAATAATTGCCCTGAATCTAAATTGAACACTGTCCCTCATCCTAGCCCTAAACCTAGCCTTAATCATAACCCTAACTCCAACCCTAGCCCTAACCCTAACTTTAACCCTCACCCTACGTCTAAACCTAGCTATAACACCATTCTTTATCCTAAATTTAAACCTAACCCTATCCCTATTGCTAGGACTTAGCTAAACACTAACCCTAGCACTAATCCTAGCCCTAATTTAACCCTATCCAAAAACCTAAATCTAGCCCTAACTCTAATGCTAATCCTAAAACTAGCCCTAACACTACCCTAGCCCTAAAAGAAAACTGAACCATAGCCCTAACCCTAAACCTTAACCTAAACCAAACCCTAACCCTAAACCTAACCCTAATTTGAGTTTTCATCTGAACATGAAAACTAATCCTGTCCCTCACTCTGACCATAACACTAACCCTAGCTCTAAACATAACCCTAATCCTAAACCTAAACCTAACACTATACATAGCCCTAACCCTAACCCTAAATTTAGCCCTATACATAACCCTGGTACTTACATTAGCCATAACCCTAACTCTAGCAGTAAATTAACACAAAAAATAGCCCTAATCCGAGCCATAACTCAAGTTTTAACCCTAATCCTAACACTAATGCTAGGCTTAATCATAAATATAAACCTAGCCCTAACCCTAGCTCTAACCGTATCCATTGCCATAAACATAACCCTAACTCTAATTCTAAACATAGTCCTAAACCTAACCCTGTCCCTAATCCTAACCCATTCTATTACCCTAACCCAAACCTAGACTCTAAACCTCACCCTATCATTAACCTAACACTAACCCTAATGCTAATTTGAGCCCTAATTTAAAACTTAACCTATCCCAAAACCTAACCCAGTCCCTGACTGTAAAAATAGTCCTAGTTCTAAACCTGACTCTAACCCTAAAACTAACCCTTACATTACATGTAGCCATAAACCTAACACTACAAATATCTTTAACCATAAACCAAGACCTGATATTAGCCTTAGCCTCAATCCTACCCTAAACCTAAAACAAACCCTAGCCATCCTCCTAGCCTTAAACCTAGCCCTAATCTTATCCCTAAACTTAACCATATCCCTAACCTAATTCTAACCCTCACCTTCCCACTATACCTAGCTATAACACCATCCCTTACCCTAAACTTAATCCTAAACCTAACCCTAACACTAGACCTAAGCTGAACACTAACCCTAGCCCTAATCCTAGCCCTAATGTAACCCTATCCCTAATTGTAACACTAACCATAGCCCTAAGACTAACTCTTAACACTCACACTCTCCCTATCCCTAGTTCTAACCATATCCCTTAACTTAACCCTAACCCTAGGCCTAAACATAGCCATAAATATAGCCATAACACTTGCCTAATCCTTATTTCTAGTCCTAACCCTAGATCTAACTCTAACTCCAACTCCAACACTAACCCTAAGCCTAAGCCTAATATTAATACTAGCACTAACCCTAACACTAATCATGAAACTAGCCCTAACCCTAACCCTAGCACTAAAACAAAACCGAGTAATAGCCCTAACACTAACCCTTAACTTAAACCAAATCCTAATACTACACCTAGAGCTAACTCTAGCCTTAATTTGAGTCCTAACCTTAACCTTTTTTTTCCTTTTTTTATTGGTTATTCAAAGCATTACAAAACTCTTGACATATCATATTTCATACATTCGATTCAAGTAGGTTATGAACTCCCATTTTTACCCCAAATACAGATTGCAGAATCACATCAATTACACATCCACATTTTTACATAATTCCTTATTAGTAACTGTTGTATTCTGCTACCTTTCCTATCCTCTACTACCCCCCCTCCCCTCCCCTCCCATCTTCTCTCTCTATCTCATCTGTTGTAATTTAATTATTTCTCTTGTTTTTTTCCCTTCTTCCTCAAATTCTCTTATATGTAATTTTGAATATCAATGAGGGTCTCCTTCCATTTCCATGCAAGTTCCCTTTACCCTGCCCTTAAATCAAACCCTTACAGTAACCCTAGGCTTATTTGGAGTCCTAACCCTAACTCTAAAACTAACTCTGACCCTGACTATTAACCTAACACTAACACTCGCTCTAAATATCACCCTAACCTTAAACCTAATCCTAACACTAGAGGTTTAACCACTAATTCTAACACAAAACTAGCCCTAAACCTAATTCACCCTAACTGCAACCCTAGTTCTTACATTAGCCTTTGCCTAGCCCTAAACCTAACACAAAACTAGCCCTAATCCGAGACCTAAACTTTGCTTTAACCTAAACCTTGACCTATTCCAAGCCTAACCCTATCTCTAACCCTATCTCTAAACCTAAGCCAAACCCTAACCCTAATGCTAACACTAATCCTTAACCTAATACAAACCCTAAACCTATTACTAGTCCTAACACTAGCACTCATTCTAGTTCTAAACATAACCCAAATCCTAACCCTAACCCTGACCCTTATTCTGACCTGAAAACTAATCATAGGTCTAAACCTGAACCTAACCTTAAACTGAACCCTAACAGTAGCCCTTCCGGTAACCTTATACCCAAACCTAACCCTAACACTAGCCCTAGACCTAAACCTAATCCTAAATCTAGCCAAAACTCGAACCCTAGACCTAATGAAAAACCTAGAAATAGCCCTAACAATAACGCTTAGCCTAAGCCAAACACTAACTCTTACCCTAGACCTAATTCTGGCTTTAAGTCTAACCATAATACTAATTTGAACACTGAACTTGACACTAACAGTAACCCTAGCTCTGAACACCATCCCAACCCTAAACCTAACCCTAAAAGTATACCTAGCCTTAACATTAACCCTGAAATTAGCCTGAATCATAACAAGTTCTTACATTAGCTATAGCCCTAACCTATTACAAAACCTAGCCCTAATCCAAGGTCTACCCTAGCTTTAACCCTAAAGCTAATCCTAATCCTAACCATAGCCCTAACCCTAAGACTAAGCCTAAGCCTAGACCTAATCCTTACCATGACACTAGCCCTAACCCTAGCTCTAACCTATCCATTAATCTAATGATAACCCTAAACCTTATGCTAACCCTAGGCCAAACCCTAATCCTATACCTAACCTTAATCCTATAAATTACCCTACACTTAACCTGAACCCTAAACCTAAAACTATCATTACCTTATCCTTAACAATATTGCTAATTCGAGCATTAAACCTAAACCTTAACCTAACAAAAAACTTAAACCTGACCCTAACCCTATTAATACCCCTAGCTCTAAACTTGACCCTAACCATAAACCTAACCCTTAAAATAGACATCACTACAAACCTAATCCTAAACTATCCCTATCTGTAACCCTAGACCTGACTTTTGCCCTAACTCTAATCCTACTCCTAACCCTAACACAAACCTTAGCCCACATCCTAGACATAAACTTCACCTTAATCATAAACCTAACACCTACCCTAATTATAACCCTCACCCTAGCCATAAAACTAGCTGTAATCCCAACCCTTACCCTAAACCTAACATTAACCCTAGCCCTAACCCTAGGCCTACCCTAACACTAACCCTTGCCCTAAGACTAACTCTAACTCTCCCCCTAGCCTTATACTGAGTTCTAAACCAATCCCTTACCATCACCCTAAACCTAGCCCTAAACTTAGCCCTAACCCTAGCCCTATCCTTCACCCTAGCTCAAAACCTAGATCTAAACCTAACTCTAAATCTAAACCTAAATCTAAGCCTAAATTTCACACTAACACTAGCCCTAACCCTAACACTAATCCTAAAACTAGCCCTAACCCTACCCATAGCCCTAAAACAAAACCTAGTCATAGCCCTAATCCTAACCCTTAACCTAAACCAAATCCTAACCTTACACCTAGCTCTACACCTATCTCTAATTCCAGTCCTAAATCTAACCTGAAATGTAATATGTACACTGACTCTGACACTAACACTAAATCTAGCTCTAAATATTGTCATAACCATAAACCTTAGTCTAACACTAGACCCAGCCCTAACCCTAACCCTATAACTTGCACTAATCCTAACCCTACTTCATACATTACCCATAGCCTTAACCCTAGCCCTAACCTAACCCAAAACCTAGCCTTAATCTGAGTCCTAAATCTAGCTTTAACTCTAAACTTAAACCTAACCAAAACCTAAACAAAAGCCCTAATCCTATACATATCCCTAGCCTTAATCTTAGGTTTAAACCTATCCATTAACCTAATGATAACAGTAACTCATATGCTAAACATTTGGCCTAACCTTAACTCTATCCATTACACTAAACCACATCTAAACCCTAAACCTAACTCTGTCATTAACCCTAACCCTAAACCTAATGCTAATTCAAGCCCTAAACCTTACCTCTAACATAAACCAAAACCTAAAATTGAACCTTAATTTAATAATAACCCTAACTCTAAACCTAACCCTTACCATAAACCTAATCCTTACACTGGACCAAGCCATAAACCTAACACTAAATCTATCCCTAATTGTAACACTAGACCTCACATTTGCCCTAGCCCTAATACTAGCCCTAAACCTAACACAAACCCTAGCCTTCATTCTAGGCCTAAGCCTAGCCTTAATCATAGCCCTAACCCTAACCCTAGATTAACCCTAATACTAACCCTCGCCCTAGCCCAAAACTTAGCTATAACCCACTCCCTTACCCTACATGTAACCCTATCTTTAACCCTAACCTGAGGTCTAAACCTAACAGTAACCCTAGTCCTAATTTAGCCCTATCCCTAAACATAACCCTAGCCCTAGCCCTACGAATAACTCTAACTCTCACACTAGCCTATCACTAGTTCTAACCATATCCCTTACCATAACCCTAACCCTAACCCTAAACCTAGTCCTAACCCTTGCCCTATCCTTAGTCCTAGCCCTAACATTAGATCAAATCCTAACTCTAAATCTAACCCTAACCCAAAGCCTAAGCCTAACCATTATAAATACATTTATATTTATATTCTATGTCTACAGATTATTATTTAAAATACAGTCATTAGTTTCATAAAAGGCATACCATTTCTGGTGGTGTATAGAGAACTGTGAGTCAGGGGTAGGATGATATATTAAGGAGGAAAGATGTGAGCGTATGAGATTAATGTATCTTAGCAAATTGGAGGAGAACTGTAATGAATAGACAGGGGTAATTTATGGAAGAATGTATAAATTCAAATTCTTTATCTGTATTCTTAAAATTACCCTATGTATAAATAGTAAAAGTTTGGAGGTTGCAAGTGGGATAGAGGGAGGAAAAAAAAGAAGAAAATAAAACAAGAAAGAAAGAGAGAGAGAATGTGAATAATATAAAATAAAGGGGTGGTGAGGTGGGCCTATCCAATTCCTCTATATTAAACAATTCTGGTGATTCAGTTCTTAAAGTCCAATTTCATGCAAAGTTCCTAGTTTCATGAATATTGAGATTGTGAGGGCCAGAGTGGGAAGGGTAGAGGAGAATAGATGAGAAGAGCAAGAATAGAAAAAATTCTCAGAACTCTGTTTTCTTTCAGTAGGTGGAGTTGTCTATTCCTAGCTTGAGTCTCTGTTCTAAGGGTGGTGGAGGTATCCAGTTTGAGAGGGCTTGAGCTTCTACCTGGAGTCTCCCTACTCTTAGTCTTTGAGTTGGAAACCAGGTACCTGTACAGTTGCTGTTCTGCATTGATAGCTACGCCACCCCCCCCAAAAAAAAAAAAAGCTTGTGAGAAAAATCTTGAGTTATCACAGCTGGAGGTAGGGGAGTTGGAAACCGGGTACCTGAGCAGCTGCAGAACCGAGCTGGTAGCCATGGAAACTGATAGATGGTGATTAAGGTTTTCCAAGATGGATTCCATCTGTTACCTGTGTAGGGTGTTTGGTGAGGTGTGTGGTTCTGGGGTGACTTTTGGCCGTGTCCAGAGCTTGTCCTGGTGACCCACAAGCAAAGCCTCTGTGTTCTGTGCCACCTATCCTCTGCGCTGAGAGCGCCTCCATGGCCGAGACTTCTGTCTGAGCCAAGAGCAAACCCGCATCCAAGACTTCCCTCTGCACCAAGAGCTCAGAAGCGGCTGAGACTTCCATCTGAGCTGAGAGCACATGCACAGCCAAGACTTCCATTTGTGCAGAGTGCTCATGCACATCCAAGACTTCGGACTTCAGACTGAGGTGAGAGCAACCATACAGCCCAGCCTTCCATCTGCACAGAGAGCTCCAGCGTGGCCCTAGTTTTCTTCAAATTTCTATGATATTGGGCAAGATTCATCTTTTACTTAGTCTTACTATGCTCCACATGTTTGGGCCTACTTTGTTCAATGGTTCATTGTCAGTAACAGTTTGTATTTTAAGATTTTCCTACATTATGGCTTATTGATGTGAATGAAAATTGAGCTGGAAATCAAAGAGGGTTGGTAGTAGGTGCTTGAAACTTCACCAATCAGTTCTCAGTGGGCACACTCAATCAGTTCTCTATGGGTATTCTCTGGTTTATTCTTTGTGAAAGTAGCCCCAAGTGGAAGCATGCAAAGCAACTTTATGTGAGAGCACATTAGTAGAAAATGGAAATATGCATGTGCTGAACTACCTCCTCCAATTATTTGGTCAGATTTCTTTGATAATGTGAAAACTTCATCTGTTACCTACCCCACTTGGTTCCACAAGTGTGGGACTTCTAGGATTAAAGGGACACTAAACAGGTTAAGGTTAGTGTTAGGGTTAGTGTTAGGACTAGGATTAGACCTAGTGTTAGGGTTAGAGTCAGTTTTGTTTTCAAATTTCTATGATACTCTGCAGGATTCAACTTTTTCCTATTTTGACTATACTCCAAATGTTTGGGCCTCCTACATAAAGGGTTTTCTTTCAGGAGTAGTTTCAATTTTCATGTTTGTCTTCTTTTTGCCCTGTAGAGGTGAATGGAAATGAAGCTGTAAATCAAACACGGATTGGGCTAGCTGCTTGAATCATCACACACTTAATCAGTTCTCAGTGAGGATTGTCTGGTGTTTCCTGTGGAATCAGCCCTAATCTGAAGTAGAAAGAAACAGCTTTATCTCTGAGTGATTTAAGAGCAAGCAGAATACACATGTACTGAAAGATCTTCTAATTTTTTTGGTCAGATTACTTTGATACTGTACCGGATTCATCCTTGACCTAGCCTTAGTAGGCTCCCCAAGTTTGGGCCTTCAAGATTCAATGGTTCACTTTCAGGAACAGTTTCTATTTTAAGGTTTCACTTCATTTTGACCTAAATGGAATTGGAGCTACAAATTGAACAGGGTTTGTGCTAGCTGCTTCAAACTTCACACACTCAATCAATTCTCTGTCGGCACTCTCTGGTTTGTTTCTTGTGAATATAGCTCTAAGATGAAACATGAAAAGCAAATTTATCCGAGAGCACATTAGGAGAAAGAAGGAAATATAAATATATTGAAATACCTTCCCCAATTACTTGGTCATATTTCTTTGATACTGTGAAGGATTCATCTACTAGCTTGAACCACTAGGGTTTCCAATTTTGGGACTTCTATGATCATAAGTTCTCTAAACAGCTTAGCATTAGGGTTGGTAGTAGAGTCAAATCTAGCATTAGAGTTACAGTTAGATTTGTTCAAATTTATTTGATACTGGGCAGTATTCATCTTTTGCTTACCCTTGTTAAGTTCCCCAGTTTTGGACCTTCTCAGTTCAAGTGTTCACTGGCAGGAACGCTGTATATTTTAAGGGTTCACTTCATTTTGATCTCTATTGGTAAATGGAAATGGAGCTCGCAATCAAAAAGTGTTGGTGCTAGCTGCTTGACACTTCACATACTCAATCAATTCCCTGTTGGTACTCTCTGATTCATTCCTTGTGAAAATATCCCAAAGCATGAAAAAAAAAAAAAAACTTTATCTGAGAGCATTTCAGGAGACAAGAGGAAAATATGCATGTACTTAACTTTGTCCCCAAGTCATTTGATCAGATTTGTTTCATACTTCACAGAATTCATCTGTTAGCTTGCCCCACTAGTCTCCACAAGTTTGGAACTTGTATGATCAAAGGTTCTCTAATCAGGTTAGGGTTAGTTTTAGGGTTAGGGTTAGGGCTAGTGTTAGAGCGAGTGTTAGGTTTAGAGTTAGTTTTGTTCAAATTTCTTTGATATTGTGCAGGAGTCATCTTTTACCTAGCCTTACTATGTTCACCTGTTTTGGGCCTTCTTGGTTCAAGGGTCACTGTCAGGAACAGTTTGAGTTTTAAGGTTTTCCTTCATTTGAACCTTTACAGATAAATGGAAATGGAGCTAGAAATCAAACAGTGTTTGTGCTAGCTGCTTGAAACTTCAAACACTCAATCAGTTCTCTGTGGGCACTCTCTGGTTTCTTCCTAGTGAAAGTTTTCCAAAGCCATGGAAATGAAAAGAACATTATACAAGAGCACTTTAGGAAAAATACAGGGGAAATAGGCATGTACTGAAACACCTCCCCCAATTATTTTTTCATATTATTTTTATACTGGGCAGGATTCATCTGTTACCTTGCCCTACTAGGCACCCCAAGTTTGGGTCTTCTATGATCAATGGTTCCTTAAACAGGTTAGGGTTAGAGTTAGGTTAGGTTTAGGGCTAGGGTTAGAATTAGTGTTGGGGTTAGAGTTAGTTTTGTTCAAATTTCTTTGTTACCAAAGAGGATTCATCTTTTACCTAATCTTACTATATTCCCCATGTTTGGGCCTTCTCGGTTCATGTTTCACTGTCAGAACAGTTTGTGATTTAAGGTTTCACTTCATCTTGACTTATATGTGTAATTGGAAATGGAGCTAGGTAACAAACAGGGTTGGTGTTAGCTGCTTGAAACTTCACACACTCAATCTGTTCTCTGTGGGCACTCTCTGATTTCTTCCTTGTGAATGTAGCCCTGTGCTGAAGCATGCAAAGCATAGGTTTAGGGTGAGGGTGATGTATAGGGCTAGGTTTAGTGTTAGGGTCAGAGTCAAGGTAAAGATTAGTTTTAGGGTTAGGGCTAAAGTTAGAGCTAGGTGTAGGGTTAGGGTTTTGTTTAAGTTAAGGTTTAGGTTTGGGCTATGGCTCGGTTTTGTTTTAGGGCTAGGGCTAGTGTTATGTCTGGATTTTGGATTAGTGTTAGAGTTAGGGCTAGTGTTAGGATGAGGTTTAGGATTAGGGTTAGTGTTAGATTTAGATTTAGGGTTAGATCTAGGACTAGGATTAGGGCTAGTTTAGGGTACCGGAAGTGATAGGGTTAGAACTAGAGATACGGCTAGGAAGAGATTTAGATTTAGACTTAGGACCAGGCTTAGGTTAGGGTTAGGGTTACAGCTAAATTAGTGCTAGGATTAGGGCTAGGGTTAGTGTTAGGGTTAGGCCTAGGGATAGGGCTAGGTTTAGGGTTAGCATTGGGGTCAAGGTTAGGTTTAGGGGAATGTGTGGTGTTATAGCTAGCTTTAGGTCTAGGATGAGGTTTAGAATTAGGATTAGGGTTAGGGTTAGTGTTCAGGGTAGGATTAAGGTAGGTTTAGGGCTAGAAGGATGGCTAGGGTTTTTGTTAGGTTTAGGGCTAGCACTAGGACTAGGACTAATGTCAGGTCTAGGGTTATGGTTAGGGATAGTTTTAGGATTAGTTTATGCCTAGTTCTAGTGAGTTAAGATTAATGTAAGGCTCAGGTTTAGAGCTAGGGGTTTTATTAGGGTTAGAGTCATGGTTGGCATTTGGTTTAGGTTAAAGTTTATGGTTAAGGCTTGAGTTAGTGGTCGGTTTAGGTTTAGGGTTAGGGTAATGGATATGGTCAGGTTTAGGTTTCAGTTAAGCTTTAGGGTAAAGAATGGGTTAGGTTTATTGATAGGGTTTGGAATAGCATTAGGATTAGGGTTATGTTTAGTGTAGTGGATAGGTTTAGAGCTTAGGTTAGGGCTTGATTATGGTTTGGATTAAGTCTAGGATTAGGGTTAATTTTAGGGATAGGTATAGGTTTTGGTTTAGGGTAAGTATTAAGGTTAGGGAAAGTGTTAGGTTTACGGCTACGGTTATGGTTAGGTTAGAGTAAAGATTAGTGTTTGAGCTAAGGTTAGAGCAAGGGCGAGGTTTAGGTTTAAGTTTAGGTTTAGGGTTATGTTTAAGGTTATGGTTTGGTTTAGGGTTAGGTTATGGGCTAGGGTTTTAATTAGGGTTAGGGTTAATTTTATAGTAATGCATAATATTAGATATAGGGTTAGGGTATGGGTTAGGGCTAGTGTTAGTATTAGGTTTATGTAAGGCTTAATGTTTCAGCTAAGTTTAGGGCTATTGTAAAGATTAGGTTTCGGGTTAGGTCTAGGGTTACATTTATGTTTAAGGTTATGTTTAGTGTTAGGGATAGGGTTATATTTAGGGTTAGTGTTAGGGTAATGGATAGGGTTAGAGCTAAAGTTTGGGCAAGGATTAAAGTTAGGATTAGAGGCATGGGTTAGGGTTAGGGTTAGTGTTAGGGCTATGATTAGGATTAGGTTTATACTTAGGACTAAGTTTAGGCCTAAGATTAGGACTAGGTTTTATGTTAGGTTTAGGGCTAGGGTTAGAACTCTGGGTAACATAAGAGCTAGGGTTATGTTTAGAGATAGTTTTAGGGTTAGGGTTATGGCTATGTCTAGTGTTAGGCCTAGGTTTTGGGTTAGGTTCAGGTTTCGAGCTAGATTTAGTGTTAGGGTAAGGGTCAGTGTTCAAGATAGAGTTAGGGTTTAGGGTTAGGGTTATAACCCAAATTAGGACTAGGTTTAGGTCTAGGAGTAGGGTTAGTGTTTGGTTTAGGTTAAGGGTTACTGTGAGGGCTATAGCTAGGTTTTTGTTTAGGTCTAGGGCTAGAGTTATAGTATTTTTAGGATTAGCTTTAGGTCTTGGGGTATTTTTAGGGATATATATATATATATATATATATATATATATATATATATATATATTTACATGTAGCGCTAGTGTTAGGGTTTGGTTTAGGGATAGGGTCAGGTTTAGACCCAGGGTTAGTGTTAGGGTCAGAATAAGGATCAGGGTTAGGGTTGGAGCAAGAATGATGACCAGGGTTAGGACTAGTAATATGGTTGGTATATAAGTTGGGCTAAGGATTAGGGTTAGTACTAGGGTTTGCATTTGGGTTAGGATTTGGCTTTGGGTAAGGAAAAGTATGAGGGCTAGGTTTAGGGTAATAGCTAGTGTGAAGGTTTAGATTTGGGTTAAATCTAGGGGTAGGGCTTAAATTACTTGTAGGATTTGTGTTAGGGTTAGGGGTAGGGTTAGAATAACGAGGAACTAGGGTTATGATTAGGGCTAGTTTTATGGTTAGGGTTAAAGCTAGGTCTAGTGCTAGGCTGAATTTAAGGTTAGGGTAATGTTTAGAGCTAGGATTAGTATTAGGGTCAGCATCCGGTTCAGGGTTAGATTTAGAGTTAGGGTTAGGGCTAATTGTAGGGTTAGAGTTTGGTTTAGAACCAGGGTTAGTGTTAGGGCTATGACTTGGTTTTGTTTTATGACTAGGGCTAGGCGTAGTTCAAATTTTAGGATTAGCATTATTGTTAGGACTATGTTAGAGGTTGGTTTAGGCTTATTTTTGCAGTAAACTTTAGAGTTAGGTTTATATTTAGAGTTAGGATTAGGGCTAGGACTAAGGATAGAACTAGCCATAGGGCTAGGATAAGAGTTAGTCTTAGGACTAAAGCTAGGGTTTTGATAGGACTAAAATAGGGCTAGGATTAGTGCTAGGCTTAGTGTTATTGTTAGGCCTAGGGTTAGGGAGATGGGTTAGGTTTAGGTTTAGGGTTATGGTTAGGTTTAGGGTAAGGAATGGGATTATATCTAGGTTTAGGGCTAGGGCAAGGGTTACAATTAGGGATAAACTTGGGTTATGGTTTGGGTTATGGCTAGGGCTAATTTCAAGTCCAGCATTATGCTTAAAGATAGTTTTAGCGTTAGGTTTATGGCTACATCTAGTTTAATGGTAGGTTTAAGGTTAGGGTCAGGTTTAGAGCTAAGGGTATTATTAGGGTCATGGTCACTATTCGTGTTTGGGATATGTGAAGGTTTTAAGTTATGGCTTGAATTAGCATTAGGGTTAAAATTAATGTAATGATGTGGTTAGGTTTAGGCTTCAGGTTAGGTTTAGGGTAATGAATAGAGTTATGAATAGGGATAGGTTTAGGTTTAAGCCTAGGGTTAGCATTAGGGTTAGGGTTATGGTTAGGGTAATGGATAGGGTTAGAGCTAAGGTTATGGCTAGGGTTATGGTTACAATTAGTGCTAGTGTTATGGTTAAGGTTAGGGTTAGGTTTAAAGCTACGGTGAGGGCAGAGATTCTGGCTAGGTTTTAGGTTAAATTAAGGCTAGGGTTAGGGTTACATATAATATAAGTCCTAGGATTATGATTAAGGCTTGTTTATGGTTAGGGTTAGGACTAAGTCAAGTGTTAGATTTAGGGTTATGGTTAGAGTGATGTTTAGATCTAGGTTTAGGGTTAGGTCAGGGTCAGGGATAGTTTTAGTTTTTGGCTTAAAACTCAAATTAGGGCTATGGTTAAGGCTAGGTGTAGGGTTAAGTTTTGGTTTAGGTTATGGGTCAGGGTTAGGGCTATGGCTGGCTTTTTTTGGATTAGGGCTAGGGCTAGAGTTTGGACTGGTTTTACGATTAGCATTGGGGTTAGAGTTAGGGCTAGTGTTAGGTTTAGGTTTAGGCTTATGGTTAGGGTTAGATTTAGATTTAAAGTTACATCTAGGGTAAGGGATAGGGCTAAGAAATGGTCTAGGGTTAGGCCTAGGGTTAGAGCTAGGATTAGGTTTCCAGTAAGGAATAGGTTTAGAACTAGTTTTTTTTTTTTTTGGGGGGGGCAAGGGTGAGAGTTAGACTTAGTCTTAGGACTAGGTTAGGATTAGGGTTAGAGATACGGCTAAATTAGGGCTAAGATTAGGGCTAGGTTTAGTGTTAGGGTTAGGCCCAGGTGTAGGGTTAGGTTTATGATTAAGGCTATGTGTAGGGCTAAGAGCTAGGTTTTGTTTTAGGGTTAGGACTAGTATTTGGGATACAGCTAATTTCAGGTATAGAATTGTGCTTAAAGATAATTTTATTTTTAAAATTATGGCTACATCTAGTGTAAGGGTTAGGTTTAGAGGTAGGGTCAGGCTTAGGGCTAAGGGTATTTTTATGGACAAGGTCTGGGTTAAGGTTTGGTATAGGTTAAGGTCTAAATTTAGGGATTGAAATAGCATTAGGTTTAGGGTTAGAGCAATGATAGGGTTAGTATTAGGGCCTAGGTTAGGTTTAGGTTTATGGATAGAAATAGGATTAGAGATAGCATTAGGTTTAGACTTACAGTTAGCATTAGGTTTATACTTAGGGTTAGTGTTATGTTTATGATAATGGATACTGTTAAACTAGGGTTGGGGCTAGAATTGTGGTTATGATTAGTGCTTGGGTTGTGATTAGGACTTGGGTTAGTTTTAAAGCTCAGGATAGGGCTCAGATCATGGCTAGGTTTCAGGTTAAATTAGTGCTATGGTTAGGGTTATGGCTAATGTAAGTACTACAGTTAGATTTAGGGCTAATTTTTAGGTTAAGGTTAGGGCTAGGTTGAAAGTTCAGCTTAGGTTTAAGGTCAGGTTGATGTTTAGAGCTAGGGTTAATATTACTGTCAGAGTCAGGGTCAGAGTTAGTTTTAGGGTTCGGCTTAAAACTCAAATTAGGTCTAGGGTTAGGGGTAGGTTTATTGTTAGGGTTTCGTTTAGTTTAAGGATTCGTGTTAGAGCTATGGCTCAGTTTTGTTTTAGGCTAGGGCTAGGGTTAGGGCTAGTTTTAGGATTAGTGTTAGGCTTAGGGCTAGTGTTTGGGTTAGGCTTTGGCTTCAGATTACGGTTAGCTTTAGAGATAGGTGTTGATCTAAGATTAGTGCTAGGGCTAAGGATAGGGCTAGGGTTAGGACAATGGTTAGGGCTAGGGTTATGTTTTTGGTAAGGAATAGGGTTAGAACTAGTGATAGGGCTAGTGTGAGAGTTAGAGTTCTTCTTATGGCTAGGTTTAGGGTTATGGTTATGGATAGGGCTAAATTAGGGCTAGGATTAGTGTTAGGTTTAGGCCTCGGTTTAAGGCTAGAGTTAGGGTTACATTTAGTTTTTATGAATAGGTTATAGCAAGATTGAGGGCTTGGCGAGAGTTAGTATTAGGGTTACGGCCATGGTTAGGGTTAAGGTTATAATTAAGGCTAGGGTTTGGGCTAGAACGAGGGCTAGTGTTTGTATTAGGTTTAGGGATAGTATTAGGTTAGGGCTCATGTCAGGTCCAGGGTTACAATTAGGGATACATTTAATGTTAGGTTTATGGCTTGGTCCAGTGTAAGGGTAGGTTTAGTGTAAGGGTCAGTTTTAGATATAGGGTTATTATTAGGGTCAGAATCATGGTTAGGGTTTGGGTTAGGTTAGGGTTTAAGTTTAGGGCTCAAATTAGCATTAGATTCAGTGTTAGGGTAATGACAGGCTTAGGTTTACAATTTAGTTGTGGTTTAGTGTAATGGGTACGGTTAGGGTTAAGCCTAGGGTTAGCATAAGTGTTAGGGTTATTATTAGGGTAATGGATAGAGTTAGACCTAAGTTTAGGGCTAGGGTTATGTATAGAATTAGGGATTTTGTTTGGGTTAGTGTTAGGTTTAAGTTAAGGGTTAAAGCTAGGGCAAGGACTCTGATTAAGGCTAGGTTTTGGGTTGGTTAGGTCTAGGGTTAAGACTATGGCTAATATACAAATTAAGGTTATGATTAGAGCTAGTTATAAGGTTAGGGTTATGGCTAGATCTAGTGTTAGGGTTAGATATATTGTTACAATGATTTTAGAGCTAGATTTATTGTTAGGGTCAGAGTCAGGGTCAGGGTTATTTTTCAGGTTAGGACTAGAATTAGGGATAGGGTTATGGAAAAGGTTAGGTCTAGGTGTAAGTTTAGGGTTTGGTTTTGGTTTAGGGTTAAGGTTAGGGCTATAACTCGGTTTTGTTTTAGGGCTAGGGCTAGGGTTAGGGCTAAGATTAGGTCTAGGCTTAGGGTGATGGTAAGGGGAAAGTTAAAAAAAAAAACACCCTATATGTCTAAGGCAAATGCTATAGTTAGTCTTAGGGCTAGGGTTATATTTAGTGTTAGGGATAGGGCTAAGTTAGGTTTGGGATTAGGGCAAGTGTTAATCTTAGATTTAGGCCTAGGTTTAGGGCCAAATTTAATTTTAAGGTATGGATTAGGGTTAGGTTTAGGGTAAAGGATGTGTTTATACCTAGTTTTAGGGATAGGGTGAGGGTTAGAATTAGGGTTAGGGTTAGGGTTATGATGAAGGTGAGGAGTATGTCTAGGATGTGGGTTAAGGTTAGTGTTAGGGTTAGAACTAGGATTAGAGCTAGGGCTAATTTCAGGTCTAGGGTTAGAGTTAGGGATCGTTTTAGGGTTAGGTTTATATCTAGGTCTATTGTAAGGGTTAGGTTTATGGTTAGGGTCAGATTTAGAGCGAGGGGTATTATAAGGGTCAGGGTTAGGGTTTAGGTTAGGTTATGGTTTGTGTTTAGGGATTGAATTAGCATTAGGTTTAGTGATAGGTTAATGATAGTTTTAGGTTTAGGGTTCAAGTTAGGTGTAGGGTAATTGGTAGGGTTTGGGATGGGCATAGGATTAGGGTTTGGTCTAGGGTTAGCATAAGGGTTAAGTTTATTCTTAGGGTAATGGATAGGGTGAGAGCTAGGGTTAGGTCTAGGGTTATGCTTAGGATTTGATCTAAGTTTAGGCTTAGGCTTAGAGTTAGGGCTATGGTTAGCGTTAGGGTTAGCTTTAGGTTTAAAGATAGGGTAGGGATTGGATTAGGGTTACATTTTGGAATAGGTTAGGGCTATGGCTAAATTAAGAACTTGTTATGATTATGGATAGTTTTAATGTTAATGCTAGAGCTAGGTATAGTTTCAGAGTTAGGGTTATGTTTAGAGCTAGGGTTAATGTCAGGTTAGTGTTCAGGTTAGGATTATGGTTAGAATTAAAGCCAGAATTAGGACTAGGGTTAGGTCTAGGGGAAGAGTTAATGTTTGGCTTAGGCTAAGGGTTATTATTAGGTCTATGTCTAGGTTTTTCTTTAGGTCTTTGGCTAGCATTATGGCTAGATTTAGGATTAGGTTTAGGTCCAAGGCTAGTGTTAGAGTTTGGTTTAAGGTTAGGTTCAGGTTTAGACCTATGATTAGTGTTAGGGTCAGAATAAGGGTCAGGGTTAGGGTAAGGGTTTGGGTTATGTTTAGAGCCAGAATGATGGCTAGAGTTAGGAATAGTAATAGGATTAATGTTTGGTTTAGGTTAAGGATTATGGTTAGAATTAGGATTAGAATTAGTGTTAGGGTTTGGCTTAGGGTAAGGGATAGAGTTAGAGATAGGTTTAGGTTTAGGGTTAGGGTTAAATCTAGGTTTAGAGTTCAGATTAGGGCTAGTTTTTGTGTTAGGATTAGGGCTAGGGTTAGAGTAAGAGCTAATGTAAGAACTAAGGTTACAATTAGGGTGAATTTTAGGGTTATGGTTAGAGGTTAGACCTCTAGTGTTAGGATTACTTTTAAGGTTAGGGTGATATTTAGAGATAGCGTTAGTGTTAGGTTAGTAGTCAGGGTCAGGGTTAGTTTTAAGGTTAAGGTTAGGACTCAAATTATGGCTAGGGTTACTGTAAGTGTTTGGTTTAAGGTTAGGATGGTGTTTAGAGCTAGGGTGAGTGTTAGGATATGAGTAAGAATCAGGGTTAGTATTCAGGTTAAGGTGAATACTTGAATTAGATCTAAAGTTAGGTATAGGTGTAGTATTAGGATTTGGTTTAATTAAGGCTTAGTATTAGGGCTATTGCTTGCTTTTGATTCACTTCTAGGGTCAGAGATAGGACTAGTTTTACGATTAGCCTTAGGGTTAGGGCTACTGTTTATGTTAGGCTTAGGCTTAGGGTTAGTGTTAGATTTAGAGTTAGGGATAGATCTAGGGTAATGGCTAGGAATAAGGACATGGCAAAGTTTATGGCTAGGGTTAGAGCTAGGTTTAGGGTTATGGTAATTGATATGGTTAGGACTAGGGATAGGGCTAGTGTGAAAGTTAGAGTTAGTCTTAGGCTAGGTTTAGGGTTAGGGATAGGTTTAAATTAGGGCTAGCATTAGAGCTAGGGTTATTGTTCAGCTTAGGCCTAGCATTAGGTTTAGGGTTAGGGTTAAGTTTACGGTAAGGATTGGCATTATAGCTAGGTTTAGAGGTTGGGTGAGTGTTAGAATTAGGGTTAGGCCTATGGATAGGGTTAGGCTTATGATTAAGGCTGGTTTTAGGGCCAGGATGAGGGCTAGGATTTGTTTTAGGTTAGGGCTAGGATTAGTGCTAGGACTAATATCAGGTCTAGGGTTATGGTTAAAGATAGAATTCGGGTTAGGTTTATGGATATAGGTAGTGTGAGGGTTATGCTTAATTTTAGGTCAGGTTTAGAACTATGGGTATTATTAGGGTCAGGGCCTTGTTTAGGGTTTGGGATAGGCTATGGTTTTAATTTAGGATTTGAATTAGCATTATGTTAGGGTTAGGGTAATGATAGGGTGAGGTTTAGGGTTTAGGTTTGGTTTAGGGTAATGGATAGGGTTAGGATTAGGGATAGGTTTAGGTTTAGTCCTAGGGTTAGCATTAGTGTTAGGGTTTTAGCTATTGCAATAGATAGAGTTAGACTAGGGTTAGGGCTAGGGTTATGGTTATGATTACGAATAGGGTAAGGGTTAGTGTTAAGGTTAAAGCTTGGGTTATGTCTACAATTAGGGCTAGGTTTTGTGTTAAATTAGTTCTAGGGTTAGGGTTACAGCTAATGTAAGTACCCAGGTTACATTTAAGGTTAATTTAGGTATAGGGTTGGGGCTAGGTATAGTGTTAAGTTTAGGTTTAGGGTTAGGGTGATCTTTAGAGCTATGGTTATTCTTATGGTCGGATTCAGGTTCAGGGTTAGATTTTGGTTCAGCTTAAAACTCGAATTAGGGCTATATTTAGGGTTAGGCTTAGGGTTTGGTTTAGGTTAAGGGTTATTTTTAGGACTATGTCTGGGATTTGTTTTAGGGATAGGGTTAGGATTAGGGCTCATTTTAGGATTAGCATTAAGGTTAGGGCTAGTGTTAGGTTTAGGTATAGGCTTAGATTTAAAGTTAGATTTACAGTTAGAGTTAGATATAGGTTAGGGCTAGGGCTAAGGATAGGGCTAGGGTTAGGGCTAGGATTATTGTTCCAGTAAGGTATAGGTTTAGAACTAGGAATGGGGCAAGAGTGACAGAGTAAGTCTTAAGGCTAGGGTTAGGGCTAAGGTTAGGGATACGTGGAAATTAGGGGTAAGATAAGGGCTAGGTTTAGAGCTAACATAAGAACTAAGTTTAGTGTTAGGGTTAGTCCTAAGGTTAGGGTTAGGGTTAGGATTAAGGCTGGTTTAGGGCTAGGATAAGCACTGGGTTTTGTGTTAGGGTTAGAGCTAGGATTAGGGCTAGTGCTAATGTCAGGTCTAGGGTTACAGCTGGGGATAGATTTAGAATGTTTTATGGCTAGGTCTAGGGTAATGGTTAGTTTTAGGATAAGGATCAGGTTTAGAGCTAGGGGAATTATTAGGGTACGGTTCAGGTTAGAGTTTGTTTGAGGTTAGGGTTTAGGGTTAGGGCTCTTTAGCTTTAGGGTCAGGGTTACTCTAATTATAGTTTTTGTTTAGGGTTCAGTTTAGGTTTAGGGTAATTGATAAGGTTAGGGTTAGCAATAGGTCTAGAATTAACATTATGGTCAGTGTTACGTTTAGGATAATGGATAGGTTTAGAGCTAAGCTTAGGGCTAGGTTTATGGTTAGAAATAGGTCTTGAGTTACAGTTAGGGTTAGGGTGAGATCTAGGGTTAGGGTTAGGGTTATGTTTAGTGTAAGAGTTGGGTTTTGAGCTAGGTTTAGGGCTAGGGCAAAGGTTAGGTTTAGGGTTAGGTCTAGGGATAAGATTACATTACGTTAGGGTTAGGGTTAGGATTAGGGCTATGGTCATCATTTGGGGTTGTGTTAAGGTTAGTGTAATGAATACGATTAGACTTAGGTTTAGGTTTATGGTTAGAGTTAGATTGAGGTTTATGGTTAGGATTAGGGCTATGGTTATGGTTAGGTTTATGATAAGGTTTAGGGTTTTAGCTGGGGTTAGGTCAATGATGAGCTCGAGGTTTAGTGTTAGGTCTAGGATTAGTTTTCTAGGTTTAGGGTTTGTGTTAGGCCTAGGTTTATCAATAGAGTTAGTGTTATGTTTAGGATAATGGGTATATTTTTAGTCAGGATTAGTGCTAGAGTTAAGGTTAGGATTAAGGCTAGGTTTAGTGTTATATTCAGGGGTAGGTGTAGTTTTATATTTAGGGTAAGGGTTAGGTTTTGAGCCAGGGTTAGGATTAAGGCAAATGTTAGGGTAGGGTTAGGGCTATGGTTTGTGTTAGGGTTACGCCTAAGGCCATGTTAAGGCCTAGGATAAGATCTAGGTTTTGTGTTAGATTTAGGCCTAGGGTTAGGGCTATGGGTAACATAAGAGCTAGGGTTATGATTAGGGCTAGTATTAGGGTTAGAGTTATGGCTAGGTCTAGTGTTAGGTTTAGATGTTGGTTAGGCTAAGGTTTAGAGATAGCTTTACTGTTAAAGGCAAGTCAGTGTTCAGGTTAGAGTTAGGGTTAGGGTGAAAGCCAGAATTAGGACAAGGTTAGGTTTAGGTGTAGGGTTAGTGTTTGTTTTAGGTTAAGGGTTATTGTTAGGGCTAGGACTAAGTTTTGTTTTGGTCTAGGGCTAGAGTTATTGCTAGATTTAGGATTTGGTTTAGGTTTAAGGCTAATGTTAGGGTGAGGTTTAGATATGAGGTTACTATAAGGCTTGTTTCAGGGTTCCGTTTAGGGTTAGGTTCAGGTTTAGACCTATAATTAGTGTTAGAGTCAGAATAAGGGTGAAGGTTAGGGTTAGGTTTGGGGTGAGAATTAGAGTTATAATGAGTGCTTGTGTTAGGACTAGAAATAGGGTTAGTCTAAGGATTAGGATTTTGGACTAGGGTTAGCATTATGGATAGGGTTTGGCTTAGGGTAAGAGATATGTTTAGGGCTAGAGTTAGGGTTAGGTTTAGAACTAGGGTTAGGGTTAGGGTTAAATCTAGTGTTAGGGCTCAGATTAGGGCTATTTTTGTGTTAGGGTTAATGCTAGAGTTACGGCTAAGGCCAATGAATCAACTATGTTTACGATTAGGGTTAGTTTTAGGGATGGGAATTGGGCTGGTCAAGTGTCAGCATTAGCTTTAGGGTTAGGGTGATATTTAGAGCTATGTTTTTTTTTTTTTTAGGCCTAGGACTTGAATTAGAGCTAGGGTTATGGCTAGTTGTAGGATTAGGGTTAGGTTTAGGTTAAGTTTCATTGTTAGAGCAATGGCTCGGTTTTGTTTTAAAGCTAGGACTAGGGTTAGGGCTTGTTTTAGTATTAGCATTGGTATTAGGGCTAGTGGTAGGGTGAGGTTTAGGCTTAAGTTTAGGGTTAGATTTAGAGTTATGGAAAGATCTCAGGTGAGGGCTATGGCTACGATGAGGGCTAAGGTTAGGGCTAAGGTAATGGATAAAGGTAGAAATAAAAATAGGGCTAGGGTGAGAGTGAGTTAATCTTAGGACTAGGGTTAGGGGTAGGGTTAGGGTTAGGGCTAAATTAGGGCTAGGATTAGCGCTAGAGTTAGTGTTAGTGTTAGGCCTATGGTTAAGGCTAGGGTTAGGATTTGTGTAATTGTTAGGGTTAGGGTTAGTTTTAGGGGATGTGATGGGCTTATAGTTAGGTACAGGGCACGGTCAAGGGTTAAAATTAGGGATAGAGCCAGGGTGAGGTTTTGGATTAAGATTAAGGCTAGGTTTATGGCTAAGATGAGGGCTAGGTTTTGTATTAGGATAAGGGCTAGAATCAGGTCTAGGACTAATGTGAGGTCTAGGGTTATGGTTAGGGTTAGGCTTTTTCTAGGTCTAGTGTAAGGGTTAGGTTTAGGGTAAGGGTCAGTTTTAGAGCTGAGTTTATTATCGGGGTCAACTTCCACGTTAGGGTTTACTCTAGGTTAATGTTTAGGTTTAGGGCTCAAATTAGCATTAGGGTTAGGGTTAGAGTAATGAATAGGATTAGCTTCAGGGTTCAGGTTAGTTATAGAGTAATGTATAGGGTTAGTTTTAGGTATAATGCTAGGTTTGGGCCTAGGGTTAGCATTTAGGTTAGGCTTAAGTATAGGGTAATGGATAGAGTTAGTGGTAGTGTTAGGGATTGGGTTAAAGTTAGGATTAGGATGAGGGATAGCGTTAGGCCTAGGGTTAGTGTTAGAGTTAGGTTTAGTTAATTTTTATGGGTAGGGCTAGGGCGAGTTTTAGGGTTACATTCAGGGCTATGGTTAGAATTAGGGTTAGAGTTAGGGCTATGGTTGGCATTAGTGTTAGGGTTATATTTAAGTTAATGGATAGAATTTAAGGTAGGATTTGTGCTATGGTTAGAGTTAGGATTAGGGTAAGGTTTAGGTTTAGGGTTAGGGTTCAATTTAGTGTAAGAGTTAGAGTTTGAGCTAAGGTTAGGGATAGGCAAGTGTGAGGATTAGGGCTAAGGCTAAGATTAGGATTAGGTTTAAAGCAAGTTTTAGTGCTACATTTAGGGCTAAGTTTTGGAGGGAGGTTTATGTCTAGTGTTAGGACTATGGGTAACTTAAGAACTAGGATTATGGTTATGGCTAGTTTTAAGGTAAGGATTATGGATAGGTCTAGTGTTAGGGTATGTTTAGTGTTAGGATAAGGTTTAGAGCTAGTGTTTGCATTAGAGTAAGGGTCAGTGTTCAGGTTAGCATTGGATTTACGGTTAGGAGCACAATTTTACTAGGATTAGTTCTAGGTGTATTGTTAGTCGTTGTGTTAGACTAATGGTTACTGTTAGTGCTGGAGCTAGGTTTTTGTTTAGGGCTATGGCTAGAGTTATGGCTATATTTAGGATTAAGTTTAGGTCTAGTGTTAATGTTATGGTTAGGTTTAGGTATAGGTTTACCCATAGGGCTAGTGTTAGTGTTTGGTTTAGTGTCAGGCTTAGACTTAGGGTTAGTGTTAGGTAGATAATAAGGTCACGGATAGGCTTAGGGTTTGGGTTAGGGTTAGAGATAGAATAAGGCCTAGGGTTAAAACTAGTTATAGAGTTAGGTTTTGGGGTAGGCTAAGGATTAGGGTTAAGACTAGATTAGCATTAGGGTGAAGGTTGGCATAGGGTGAGGGATAGTGTTAGAGCTAGGGTTAGGGTTAGTGTTAGTGTTAGCATTAGGGTTAGGGTTCAGATTAAGGCTAGGTTTTGTGTTAGTGTTAGGGCTATTGCTAATGTAAGACGTGGCATTATGATTAAGGCTAGTTTTAGGATTAGGTTTAGGGCTAGGTTTAGTGTTTAGTGTTCGATTTAGGTTTAGTGTTAGGGTGATGTTTAGAGCTAAGGTTAGTTTTAGGATCAGAGTCAGGGTCATTATTAGTTGTAAGGTTAGGTTTAGGACTCAAATTAGGGCTAGGGTAAGGGCTAGGCATAGTGTTAGGGTTTGGTTTAGGTTAAGGTTTTATGATTAGAGCTGTAGCTCAGTTTTGCTTGAGTTCTATGGCTATGGTGAGGGATAGTTTTCAAATTAGCATTAGGATTAGGGCTACTTTCACAAGGAACAAACCTGAGAGTTCCCACAGAGAACTGATTTAGTGTTTGAAGTTTCAAGCAGCTAGCACCAACCCAGTTTGATTTCAACCTCCAATTTCATTTACCTATATAGGTCAATATGAAGTGAAACCTTAAAATACAGAGTGTCCCTGTTAGTGAACCATTTGAAATGAGAATGCTAAATCTGAGGAGCATATTAAGGCTAGATAAAAGATGACTCCTTCCAAGTATCAAATAAATTTGTACAAAATATCCTCTCACCCTAACACTGCATCTAATACTAGCCCTAAACCTAAACCTAACACTAACCCTAACCTGATTAGAGAAGCATTGATTCTAGAAGTCCCACACTTGGAGAGCTTTGTGGGGCAAGTTAAATAATGAATCCTACTCAGTAGCAAACAAATCTGACAAAATAATTTTGGGGGGAATTTCAGTGCATGCATATTCCCTGCTTTCTCCTAAAGGACTCTCAGATAAAGTTGTTTTTGCATGCTTCAGCTTAGGCCTACACTCACAAGGAACATACCAGATTGTCCCCACAGAGAGTTGAGGGTGTGTGTGCAGTTTCAAGCAGCTAGCATAAACCCATTTGATTTCCAGGTCCATTTACATTTACTCATACAGGTCAAAATGAAGTAAAATGAAAATGTTAACCATAACCCTAATGCTAACCCTAGTCATGAACCCTAATCTTAATCCAATCTATTACCCTGAACCTAACCTGAAACTAAACCTAACCCTAAAATTACCCTAACCCTAACACTAACACTAATTCAAGCCCTACCTTTAAACCTTAACCTATACAAAACCCTATCCCTGACCTTGACCCTAATAAAATCCCTAGACCTAAACTTGAACATAACCCCATACCTAACCCTTAACCTAGACTTATCCATAATCCTAACCCTAAAATTATCTTTATCCATAATTCTGGACGTGAAATTACCCCTAGCCCTAATCCTGGTCCTAAACCTAAAACAAACCCTAGCCCTCATCCTAGCTCTAAACCTAGCTTTAATCATAACCCTAACCTAACACTACCCCAACCCAAATTGTAACCCTCACTACCTCTAACCCTAGCTATAATGCCATCTCTTACCCTAAACTTAATCTTAACCCTAACACAAAATCTAAGCTTAAGCCAAACAATGAACATAGCCCTAATCCTAGCACTGGTTTAGACCTATCTCTAACCCTAACACTAACCTTAGCCATAAGACTCACTCTAACTCTTGCACTATACCTATCCCTAGTTCTAACCCTATTCCTTACCATAACCCTATCCCTAGACCTAACTCTTGCCCTCTCCTTAGTCCCAGCCCTAACCCTAGATCTAAACCTAATTTCAAATCTAACCCTAAACTAAGCCTAAGATTAACACTTACACTATCCTTAAACATAACCCTAGGACTAAACCAAAACCAAGCAATAGCCCTAACCCTAAAAATTAACTTAACCCAAACCCTAAAACTAAACCTAGACCTATCACTAGCCCCAATTAGAGTTCTAACACTAACATTAAAACTAACACTGACACTGACTCATATCCAAACACTCAACCTAACTCTAAACACTGCCCTCACCTTAAACCAAATGCTAAGAATAATCCTAACAATAATTTGAGTCCTATCCCTGACCCTAAAATGAACCCTGACCTGACTCTTATCCTAACACAAACCCTAGCTATAAATATCACCCTAAACTTAAACCTAACCGTAAAACTAAACCTACTTAAACCTAACCCTAACACTAAACCTAACCATAATACTAAAACTAACCTAAATTTAACACTAGTTCTTACATTAGCCATGGCCTTAATCCTATTCCTAAGCCTAACAGAAACACTAGCACTGATTCAAGCCCTAAACCTAAATTTAACCCTCAATCTAACCCTAACCATAACCCTGAACCTAGCTCTAAACCAATCCCCTACCCTAAGCAAAACCCTAAACCTAAAGGTAACCCTAGACCTATCCCTAATTCTTAGGCTAACCAAATCCTAACTCTATTAATAGCCCTAACTTTGCTTTCATTCTAGCTCTAACCCTATCCCAAATTCTAACCCTAACCTTATACTGACTCTACCACTAATCCTAAGTCTAACTATAATACTAACTCTAACCCAAAACATATGGTAATCGTATCCCTAGACCTAACCCTGAAGCTAACTCCCAGCCTAGTTCTAACCATAGCTCAGAAACTAACCCTTATGCTAAACATAGCCCTAAACCTAATCCTAGTTGTAACCCTCACCCTAATTCTAACTCATGACTTAATCCTAACTATAATCCTAGCCATAACCTTAACTCTCACTGTATCCATTACTCTAAACATTACCCTTATGCTAATGTAACCCTAGGCCTAACCCTAACCCTATCACTATCCCCCAATCTGTCAATTACCCTAAACCTAACCTTAACCCTAAACCTAACCTTATCATTACCCAAATGCTAACCCTACTGCTAATTTGAGTCCTAACCCTAAACTCAAATCTAAACCAAAGTCCAACACTGACCCAGACATTAATAATTCCCCTAGCTCTAAACCTGACTATTACCCTATACCTAACCCTTACACAAGACTTAGCCATAAACCTAACCCTAAAACTATCCCTAACCATAACTCTAGACCTGACTTTAGCCCTAGTCTTAAACCTAGCCCTAAACCTATCACAAACCCTAGTCCTTAACCTAGCCCTAAACATAGTCTTAATTATAACCCTAACCTAACTTTAGGCCTAACCCTAACAATAACAATAGCCCTAATCTTAGCCCTAATTTAGCCTTATAACTAACCCTAAACCTAACCCTAGCCCAAAGACTAACACTAACTCTCACCCTAGCCCTAACTCTAGTTCTAACCCTATACTTTACTGGAAGCCTAATCCTAGCCTGAACCTTAGGTCTAACCCTTGCCCTATTCATATCCCTGGCCATAACCCTAGATCTAACACTAACTCTAAATCTAACCCTAACAATAAGCTTAAGCCTAAACCTAAACCTAGCCCTAAACCTAAGGCTAATCCTAAATCTATCCCTAACCCTAGCCCTACCTCTAAAATTAAACCAAGCCATAGACCTTATCCTAATACTTAACATAAACCAAGCCCTAATCCTACACCTATCCCTAACCCTAGCAATAATTTGAGTCTTAAGCCGAACCCTAATACTAACCCTCACCATGACTCTGACCTTAACAGTAAACCTAGGTCTAAATATCAACCTAACCCAAAACCTAAACCTAACACTAGACCTAGTCCTAACCCCTAACACTAAAATTAGCCCTAATCATAACCCTAGTACTCGCATTAGTTGTAATCCTAACCCTAGCCCTAACTTAACCCAAATTCCTAGCCCTATTCCGATCCCTAACACTAGGGGTTAGACCGATGGTTCAGGCTAGCATTAGGCTTCCATTAAAGTATAGGGTTAGAACTAAAGTTAGGGCTAAAGTGAGAGTTAGAGTTAGTCTTTGGGCTAGGTTTAGGTTTCGGGTTAGGGATAGGGCTAAATTAGGGCTAAGATTAGCGCTATGGTTAGTGTTAGGTTTAGGCCTAGGGTTAGGGTTAGTTATAATTAAGGCTATGTTTAGGGCTAGGATAAGGACTAGGGTTTGTGTTAGGTTTAGGATAATGGCTAGGCCTAAAGTCAGGTAAACCCTAAACCTAACTCTAACCCTATCACTATTTGTTACCATAACGCTAGCTGTAACCCTATCTCTAACCCTATCCATTATCCTAAACATAACCCTAACCTTAATGCTAACCCTAGGCCTAAACCTAAACCTATCCCTAATCTTATCCCTATCCATTACCCTAAATCTAACCTGAAACCTAAATCTAACCCTATCATTATGCTGATCCTAACCTTAATGCTAATTCGAGTCCTAAATTTAAACTTTAACCTATCCAAAACACTAATCATGACCATGACCCTAATAATACCCTTAGCTCTACACCTGACCCTAACTCTAAACCTAATGCTTACACAAGGTGTAGCCATAAACCTAACTTTAAACTATCTTTAACCATAAATCTAGACCTGAAATTAGCCTAAACATAATCCTAGCCCTAAAACCTAGCCTTAATCCTAACCTGAACCATAACTCAAGCCCTAACCCTAATTCTAAAACTCACCCTATCCCTAAATCTACCTATAACCCCATCACTTACCATAAACCTAAACATAACCCTAAACCTAAACATATATTCCGCCATAACCTTAGGCCTAATACTAACACTAAGCCTAGCACTTACCTTAGCCCTAATTTAATCCTATCCTAACCCTAACCCTAGCCCTAGACTAACTATAACTCTTGCCCTAGCCCTAGCCCTAGCCCTAGTTCTATCCTTAGCTCTATCCTAAATTTGGTTATAAACCTAACTCTAAATCTAAACCTAATTCTAAATTTAACTGTAATCATAAGTGAAACCAAACACTAACACTACCCCAAACCATAATGCTGTTCCTAAAACTTGCCCTAACCCTGGCCCTAGCCATAAAACAAAACCAAGCCATATTGCTAACCCAAACCCTTAACCTAAACCAAACCCAAACCTTACAACTAGCCCTAACCCTAACTCTAATATTACTCTGACCCTGAAGCTGACCCTAACACTAATCCTAGCTCTATTCATCACCCTAAATTAAATTAACTCTAACACTAGAATTAGCCTGAACCATAACCCTAAAACTACCCTTAATTGTAACCCTAGTTCATACATTAGTCATTGTCATAACCCTAACCCTAACACAAATCCTACCCCTAATTCTAGTCCTAACCCTAGCTTAAACCCTAATCTTAACCCTAATACTAGACTAAACCTAGTTCTAACCCTATCCCTTACCCTAAGCCAAACCCTAACCCAAATGCTAACCCTAGTCCTAACTCTAATCCTTAGCCAATCTTAAACACTAACAGTATTACTAGTCCTAACCCTAGCCCTCATTCTAGTTCTAACCCTAATCCTGACCCTCATTTGACCCTAAAAATAACCCTAGGTGTAAACCTGACCCTAAACCTAAACCAAAACCTAACACTAGACCTACCAGTAACCCTATATGTATACCTAAGCCTAACACTAGTCATAGACACAAAGCTAATCCTAAATATATCTATAACTGTAGCCCTAGACCTAAACAAAATCCTAGCTCTAGCCCTAACAATAAACCTTAAACTAAACCAAACACTTACCCTATACCTAGACCTAACCCTAGTCCTAATTCTGGCTCTAACCCTAAACCTAAAACTATCCTGAAAACTGACCCTGATCCTAACACTTAAACTAGCTTTAAACCTGACACTAACCCTAAACTTGGACCTAACACTAGACCTAGCCATGACCCTAAACCTAAAACTAGCCCTAAACATAACCCTAGCTTGTAGATTACCCATAGTCCTAATCCTAGCCCTAAACCTAACACAAAACCTAGAGCTAATCTTATGCCTAAACTTATCTCTAAGCACAAACCTAAGCCTAACCCTAACCCTAACCTAACCCTCTCCTTAGGTCTAACCCTAGCTCAAAGCCTAACACTTACACTACACATAATGCTAGACCTATCCTAAATCATAATCCTAAACCTAGCCCAAATCCTAACCTTAACCCTAGCCCAAATTTTAGCTCTAAATGTATCCATTACCCTAACCCTAACCCTAACCCTAATTATAACCCTAACCCTATCTCTAAACCTAATTCTAACCATAATCTTGAACTCAGAAGTAAACCTAAACCTAACCCTCACACTAGCCCTAACCCTAGCTCAAACATTAACCCTTATCCTAATCTAACCATTACCTTAAACCTAAACTAACACTTACCCTAACACTAACACTTACCCTAAACCAGACCCTAGCCCTATCCCTAAACCTAATCTTCATCCTAGACTTAATCAAAACCATAACCTAGCTATAACCCTAGCTCTAAAACTATCCATTACACTAAACATAACCCTAACCCTAATGCTAGCCCTAACCCGCTCGCTGAAACCTAACCCATCCATTACCTTAAAACTTATCTAAAGCCTAAAGTAAACCCTCCATTACCTTAACACTAAACCTAACTCTAAAGCTAATTCGAGCCCTAACGTAAACCAAATGCTAACACTGACCCTGACCATGACACAAATAATAATTCTAGCTCTAAAGCTGACCTTTAACATAAACCTAACCCTTTCTCTAGACCTAGCCATAACCTAACCTTAAAACTATCCTTAAACATAACCCTAGACCTGATATTATCCCTAGCCCGAGTCATAGACCTAACCCTATCAGAAAACCTACCCCTCATCCTAGCCCTAATCCTAGCCTTAACCCTAAACTGGATGATAGCCCTAGGCCTAATCCTAATTCTAACCCTCACCCTAGCTCTAAACCTATCTATAACTCCACCCATCCCTCTAAACTTAACCCTAACCCCAGTGCTAACCCTAACCCTAGCCCAACCCCTAGGCTTAAACCTACAAATAACCCTAGAACCAATCCTAGCACTAATTTAGTCCTAACCTTAACACTCACCCTAAGCCTACTCCTAAAGATTACTCTAATTCTCACCCTAGACGTATCCCTAGTTCTTACCATATTCCTTACCAAAACCCTATACCTAGCCCTAACCCTAGCATGAGCCCTAACTCTATCAACCTTAATTCTAAATCTAACCCTAACCCTAAGCCTAAACTTCACTCTAACACTAGCTCTAATGCGGATGCCAATCCAGAATAAAACTCAAAATTTAACTCTAAATCTAACCCTAACCCTAGCCCTAAAACAAAACTGAGCCATCACCCTAACCATAACCCTTAACTTAAACCAAAACCTAACCTTACACCTAGCAGTAACTTTAGCCCTAATTTGAGTCCTAAAGCTAACACTAAAACTCACCCTGACCCTGAGACTGACCCTAAATATAACCCTTGCTCTAAACATCACCCTAACCCTAACCTTAAAACTGGCACTAATTGTAACACTAGTTCATATATTAGTGATAGCCCTAACCCTAGCCTTAACCAAACCCAAAACCTAGCCCTTATTTGAGAATTAACCCTAGGTTTAAACCTAATAATAATCCAAAACCTAGCCCTAAACCTTACCCTAACCCAAGCCAGAATCTTAACCATAACACTAGCCTTATGACTAGCTCTAAACCTATCCATTACCCTAACCATAACCATAACCCTAATGGTAACCATAGGCCTAACCCTAAACTTATCACTAACTCTAACCTTATTCTTAACCTAAACCTAACCTAAACCCTAAACCTAACCCTATCATTACCCTAACCCTAACCGTAATTCTAATTTAAGCCCTAATCCTAAACTTAACCTAAGCCAAACCCTAACTCTGGCCTTTCCCTTAATAATATACTTAGCTCTAACCCTGACCCTACCCCTAAACCTAACCCTTATACTAGACCTAGTCATAATCCTAACCCTAAAACTATTCCTGACCTAACCATAAACCTGACATTTGTCCTAGCTGTAATCCTAGCCCTAACCTTAACACAAACCATAAACCTAACCCTAACCCTAAACCTAACCCTACCCTAATCCTATCCATAACCCTAGCCCTAAACTTAGCTCTAACCCTATGAATTACCCTAAACAGCCCTAATTCTAATGCTAACCCTAGGCCTAAATCTAACCCTAGGCCTAACTGTAACCCTATCCCTTATGCTAAACCTAATCTGAACCCTAAACCTAACACTATCAGTACCCTAAACCAAAACCTAATGTTAATTTGAGCCCTAATCCTAAACCCTAACCTAAATAAAACCCTAAACATGACACTGACCTTAATAATACCCCTAGCTCTAAATTTGACCCTTACCCTAAATCTAACCCTTACACTAAACATAACCATAAACCTAACCCTAAAACTATCCCTAACCGTAACCCTAGAACTGACATTCGCCCAAACACTAATCCTAGCCCTAACCCTAACACAAACCCTAGCTCTGATCCTAGCCCTTAACCTAGCCTTAATCATAACTTAAAGGAAACCCTAGCCCTAACCCTAATTCTAAATTCCTCCTAGTCCTAAACCTAGCTCTAACCCCATTATTTACACTAAACATAACCCTAAGCCCAAAACAAACCCTAGGCCTAAACATAAACATAAACCTAGCTCTATTCCTAGCCCTAATTAAGCCCTATACCTATCCAAACCCTAAGCGTAGACCTAAGACTTAATCTCACTCTCGCCCTAGGCCTATCCCTAGTTCTAACCCTATTTTTATCATAACCCTAAACCTAGCTAAAAACCTAGAACTAATGCAAGCCATACCTTTAGCCCTAGACATAACCTTAGATATAATCCTAACTCTAAATCCAACTCTAAACCTAAGACTAGTGGTAGGGTTAGGTTTAGGAATAGATTTATTTCTAGTACTAGTCTTAGGATTAGAGTTAGATTTAGAGTTAGGATTACTACACTAGTCCTAAAACTAATGCTAATCTTAAAGCTAGCCCTTACCATAGCCCTAGCCCTAAAACAAAACCAAGCCATAGCCCTAACTTTAAAGCTTAGCCTAAACTAAAACCTAACTCTACACCTAGCCCTAACCCTAGCCCTAATTCGAGTCCAAACCCTAATCCTAAAACTACAACTGATCTTAATTTTGACCCTAATACTAACCATACCTCTATACATTACCATAATGTTAAACCTAACCCCAACACTAGATCTAGTCTTAACCCCAATTGTATAACTAGCCCAAATTATAACTCTACTGCAAACATTGGCTGTAATTCTAAACCTAGCCCTAACTCTAACCAAAATTTAGCCCTAAACTGAAACCTAACCCTAGCTTTAACGCTAAACTTAATCCAAACACTAGCCCTAACCCTACCCTAAATGTTGCCCTAACCCTAGGTCTAACCCTATCCCTTACCCTAAGCCAAACCTAACCCTAATGCTAACCCTAGTCCTAACCCTAATCCTATTACTAGTCCTAACACTAGCCCTCATTCTAACTCTAACCATAACTCAAACCTGACACTTATTCTGACCCTAATGGTAACTGTAGGTCTAAACCTGACCCTAACCCTATACTGAACCCTAACACTAGCACTAGAAATAAACCTATTCCTAAACCTAACCCTAAATCTAGCCCTTGACCTAACCCTAATCCTAAATAAAGCCATATCTCTAGCCCTAGACATAAACCAAACCCTACCCTAGCCCTAAAAATAAGCCTTAACCTAACACAAACACTAATCCTACCACTAGGCCTAACCCTAGTGATAATTCTGGCTTTAACCCTAAAGCTAACTCTAACCTGAACACTGACCCTGACACTAATTCTAGCTCTAAACATCACGCTAACAATAACCCTAACCCTAACACTTTACCTAGCCATAACACTAACCCAAAAACTGGCCCTAATCATAACCCTAGTTCGTACATTAGCTGTAGCCCTAACACTAGCCCTAACCTAACTGAAAATCTGGCCCTAATCTAAGCGCTAACCCTAGGTTTAACCCTAACACTAACCCTAGCCATAAGCCAGTCCCTAAACCTTCCCAAACCCTAGCTCTTATCCTATTTGTTACCTTAAGCCAAACCATAAACCTAATGCTAACCCTAGTCCTAACCCTAATCCATAGCCTAACCCAAATCCTAACCCTATTACTAGTCCTAACCCTAGCCCTCATTCTAGCTCTAACCATAACCCAAACCCTAATCCTAAACCTGAAACATACTGAAACTAACACTAACTATAGGTCTAAACCTGACCCTAACCCGAACCAGAACCCTAACATTAGCCCTACTGGTAATCTTATACCTAAACCTAAACTTAACACTAGTCCTAGACCTAAACCTAAGCCTAAATCTAGCCATAACTCTGGACCTAGAGCTGAAAAACAACCTTGCCCTAGCCCTAACAATCATCCTTAACATAAAGCAAACAAAAACCCTACTTCTAGACCTAACCCTAGTCCTAATTCCCGACACTAACCCTAACACTCACTAACTTGAACACTCACCCTGACTCTAACATAAACCTAGATTCAAAGCTCACCCTAACTCAAAACCTAATCCTAACACTACTCCTAGCAATAACCCTAACCCTAAAACTAGCACTAATCATAACCCTAGCTCTTAACGACCCATGGACCTAACCCTAGGCCTAAAATAACAAAAAACCTAGCCCTACTCTTAGGCCTGAAGCTAGCCCTAAATGTAATCCTAAACTAACCATAGCTCTATCCCTAACCCTAATCTTCCCCTTAGACCTAACCCTAGCTCAAAGCCTAAACTTTACCCTAAACATAACCTTAGTCCTATCCAAAACCCTAACCTAACCCTAGCCCTAATCCTACCATTAACCATAGCACTAACGATAGCTCTAATTCTACACACTACCCTAAACCTAGCCCTAAGCCTAACCATAACCCTAGCCCTAACCCTAGCTCTAATTGAATCTCTTACCCTAAACATAATCCTAACACTAATTCTAACCTTAGGCTTAACCCTAACACTATCACAATCTCTAAACCAATTCATTACCCGAAAACTAACCTATCCCTTACCTAAGCCTATTCATTACCCTTACCCTAACTCTAATCATAATGCTAATTAAAGCCCTAAACCTAAACCTTAACCTAAACTGAACCGAAAGCCATACCCTGACCTTAATAATACATCTAGCTCTAAACTTGTCCCTTACCTAAATCTAACCCTTACACTAGACCTAACCATAAACATAAACCTAAATCTATCCCTAACAGTAACCCTAGACTTAATACTAGACAATTACCCTAACATAAACCCTAGCTCTAAACCATATCCTAACTAAAACACTATCCCTAACACTAGACAAACCCTAAATCTACTCATAATCATAACCCTAGCTCTTACATTTACCCATACACCTAACACTATCCCTAAAACTCAAACACAACCTAGACCTAATCCTAGCCCTAAACCTAGACCTAAGTTTAACCCTAACCCTATCTCTAACACTAAATTTAACACTACAACTGGCCCTGGCCCTAACCCTACTCAAACTCTAATTCTTATCCTAAACAACAATAGCCCTAACGCTCAGCCTAACCCTAAACCTAGACCTAATCCTAACTGTAACCATTGCACAAATCCTAGCACAAGCTCTATCCATTACCTTAAACATAAAACTAACCCTAATGCTAACCCAAGCCATAACCCGAACCCTAACCCTAACTGTAGCCCTGATTCTAATTCTTACCCTCACCCAGCCCTAACCCTAGCTCAAACGCTAACACTTCTGCTAAGCCTAACACTGACACTAACCCTAGCCCTATCTCTAAAACTAGCCAAAATCCTACATTAACACAAGCCCTAACAATAGCACTAACCCTATCATTTACCCTAAACATAAACCTAACCCAAATGCTAATCGTGGCCTTAACCCTAATCCTATCACTAACACTAACCCTATTAATCTAAACATAATCTGAACCCTAAAACTAACACTATCCATTAATTTAACCCTAACCCTAATGCTAATTTGAGCCCTAACCCTAAACCTTATCCTAAACCAAACACTAAACCGGACTCCAAACATAATAATATACCTAGCTCTAAACCTGATCTTTACCCTAAACAAAACTTTCCATTAGATCTAGCCATAAACCTAAGGTTAACATTATTTCCAACCATAACCCTAGACCTGATATTAGCCCTAGCACTAATCCTAGCTCTAAAACTAACACAAACTCTAGCCCTCATCCTAGCCCTAAACCTAGCCTTTATTTTAACCAGAACAGTTACCCTATTCCTATACCTAATTTTAACCCTCAACCTAGCCCTGAACCTAGCCATAATCTCATCCCTTTCCCTAAAACTAACCATAACCCTAACACTAACACTAACCCTAATTCTAGCCCTAACCAAAGGCTTAACCCAAATACTAAACCTAGCACTAATCTATCCCGAATTTAGCCCTAAACCTAAGCAAATCCCTAACTCTAGCCTAATAATAACTCTGAACATATCCCTATTTCTATTTCTAAACCTGTCCATTACCGTAACCCTAACACTAGCCCTAACCCTAGATCTAAACATAACTCTAAATTATGGATATAAACTCTAAATCTAACCCTAACCTTAGGCCTAAACCTCACCTTACCACTAGCTGAACACTATCGCTAATCATAAAACTAGCAGTAACCCTAGAACTAGCCCTAAAACAAAACTGAGTCATTAACCTAAACCTAAACCTAACTTAAACCAAAACATAACCCTATAGCTAGCCATAACACTAGCTCAAATTCGAGTTCTAGGACTAAAACTAACCCTTACCCTGACTCATATTCAAAAACTAACCCTAGCTCTATATATCATCCTAACCATAAAGCAAATGCTGACTCCATTCCTAGCCCAAACCCTAACCCTAAAAGTAACCCTAATATTAACCCTAGTTCTTACATTGGCCATAGTTCTAACCCTAGCCCTAACCCAAAAAAAAAAAAAAATAGCCCTAATCTGAGCCCTAAAACTAGATTTAACCCTAACACTAACCCTAACCATAGCCCTAAACCTAACCCTAACACTAGCTCTAAGCCTAGATCTAACCCTATCCCTTATCCTAAGCCAAACCCTAGCCATAATGCTAACCCTAGTCTTAATTGTACTCCTTAGCCTAAATCAAACACTAACCCTATTAGTAGTCCAAACACTAGCCCTCATTCTAGCTTTAAACCTAACCCAAAACCTAATTCTAACCTTTACCCTTATTCTGAGCATAACACTAATTATAAGTCTAAACCTGACCCTAACCCTAAACTGAACCCTGAAACTAGCCCTAACAGTGAAATTTTACCTAAACTTAACCCTAACACTAACTCTAGACCTAAACCTAATCCTAAATCTAGCAATAACTCTAGCCCTAGACGTAAATGAAAACTTACTCCTAGCCCTAACACTAACCCTTAACCTAAACCAAACAATAACACTACCTCCAGAACTAACTCTACTCCTGATTCTGGCTTTCACCCTAACTCTAATCTGAATACTGACCCTGACACTAACACTAAACTTAGCTATAAAAATGATTCTAAACCACAATCTAAATGTAACATGAGAACTAGCGATAATCCTAACCCTAAAGCTAGCCCTAATTGGACCCCAGATGTTACATTACCCATAGCACTAAAATTAGACCTAAACCAAACACAAAACCTAGCCCTAATTCAGGGCCTGAACCTACCATAAGCATAACCCTAACCCTAATCCTAGCCCTAACCCTAAGCCTAACCCTCACCTTATACCTAACCATAGCTCAAAGCCTAACCTTTGGCCTAAACATAACCCTGGCCTTATCCCTAACAATAATCCTAACCCTAGCCCTAAACCTAATCCTAACCCTAACCCTATTCATTACCCTTATTATAAACCTATTCCTGATGCTAACCATAGGCCTAATCCTAAACCTATCGCAAACCCTAAATCTCTCCATTACCCTAAATTTACATGAACCCTAAACCTAACGCTATTCATTACACTAATCCTAAGTCTAACCCTAATGCTCATTTGAGCCCTATCCCTAAATCTTCACCTAATACAAACAATAACCCTAACCCTGAACTTAAAAATACCTCTAGCTCTAAAACTGACACTTACCTTTAAGTTAACACTTACACTAGACTACGACATAGACCTAATCCTTAATCTACTCCTAACTGTAACACTAGACCTGATATTATACCTAGCCCTAATTCTAGACCTAACCCTATAACAAACCCTAGCCCTCATCCTAGCCCTAAACCTAGCCTTAATCATAACCCCTACCCTAACCCTAGCCCTAATCCTAATTCTAACCCTCACTCTACCTTTAAACCTAGCTATAACACATCCCTTATCCTAAACTTAACCCTAAACCTAGCCCTAATGCTAAGCCTAAGCTGAAAACTAACCCTAGTTCTAATCCTTGCCCTGATTTAGCCCTATCCCTAAAACTAACCATAACCCTAGCCCTAAGACTAACTCTAACTCTCACCCTAGCCTTTTAGCTAGTTCTATCCCTATCATTTACCATAACCCTAAACCTAGCACTAAGCCTTGCCCTATCCTTAGACTTAGCCCTAACCCTAGATCTAAACCTAACTCCAAGTCTTAACCTAACCCCAAGTCTAAGCCTAACACAAACACTAGCCCTAATCCTAATGCTAATCATATATGCTAAGACTAAAACAAAACTGAGCAATAGGGGCAGAGGAAGTGGCTAAAGTGGTAGTGCATTTGCTTGGCATGCAGGAGGTGCTGGGTTCGATCTTCAGCAACAATAACAATATAATTAAAAAAAAAGATGTTGTGTCCACCAAAAACTAAAAAAAAATATATTAAAAAAATTCTCTCTCTCTCTCTCTCTCTCAAAAAAAAAAAAAAAACTGAGCAAAAGTCCTAATGTTGAACCTTAACTTAAACCAAACCGTAACACTACACCTAGACCTATCCCTAGCCCTAATTTGAGTCCTAACCATAGCCTTAAACTAACCCTGACCTGAAATCATATCCTAACACACTACACTAGGTCTAAACACCACCCTAAACTTAAACCGAACCCTAAGAGTAACCCTAGCCATAATTCGAGTCATAAACCTAACCTTAAAACTAACCCAGACGCTGATTCATATCCTCACAATCACCCTACCTCTAAAGACAGCCCTTTCATTAAAATGAATTCTAAAAGTAATCCTAGCCCTTATTTCAGTCCTAACCCTAACCCTTAAAAAACACTGTCTCTGAGTTATATCCTAATACTAACCTAGCTATAAATATCACCCTAACATTAAACCTAACCCTAACACTAGACCTACCCCTACCCAAACCCTAATTGTAACCTAGTTTTCACATTATCCATTGTCATAACATTAGCCCTAACCATAACACAAAAATTAGCTCTAAACTGAGCCCTAACCCTATATTTAACCCTAAACCTAAACCTAACTCTAGCCCTAACCCTAGCTCTAAGCCTATCCTTTACCCCAAACAAAACCCTAACCCTAATGGTAATCCTAGACCTATCCCTAATCCTTAAGCTAACCAAAGCCCTAACCGTATTAATAGTCATATCCCTACCCTCACTCTAGCTCTAACCCTATTCCAAACCCTAATGTTAACCTGACCATTATTTTGACCCTAACGCTAACCCTAGGTCTAAGCCTCTCCTTAATCCTAGAGCAAACCATAACACTATACCTAGACCTAAGCCAAATCCATCCTAAATCTAGCCTTAACTCTAGCCCTAGACCTAAAAAAAAACCTATCTCTAGCCCTTAAATTAATGTTTAACCTAACACAAACACTAACCCTACCCCTAGACCTAAACCTAGTTCTAATTCTGGCTGTAACCCTAACTCTAACTCGAACCCAAACACTGACCCTGCCTTTATGAGTAACCTACATCTAAACCTGACCCTAACCAAAAATCTAAACCTAACACTAGACCTAGCCAAAATCCTAACTTGCAAACTAGCCCTAATCATAACCCTAGCTATTACATTACCCACTGCCACAGTCTGGCTGGGCACAAATGCTGCAGTCTGGCTGGGCACACAATCACGAGCCACCACACAGCTTGTAGATTCAAACAGCAACTCTTTATTCCCGAAATCACATCAGCCGTCTACAAACACATTCTGGGGAAATCCACATTCTCTGCCCAAATCCACCTCCACTGGGCTTCTGTCTCCCAAAAAACTACTGTCTGAATCCTGTGAGAACGCAAGGGGAACTCAGGCAGCAGGATATGCCCTATTCCCAGAAGGAATAATCTTAAACCTGGAATGCCCTAAACCAGATTATCCTAAACCAGGAACACCCTAATCCTGGATCCGCCCTGGTCCTTGAGCAAGGTCACCAAACTGCAATGTCACTGCAAAATGTCCTATTTCCATGAGTCCTTCCACTAAGCAACATGGGGTACGCTGGCAAGGAAATTGTCATACCTATTTGGTTAATGGCTCCCAGCAACCCACAGCCCTATCCCTAGGCCTAAACCTAACACAAAACCTAGATCTAATTCTAGGTCTAAGCATAACCCTAACCCTAACCCTAACCTAATACTTGATTAGTCCTAACCCTAGCTCAAAGCCTAATCGTTATCCTAAACATAAACCTAAACCTATACCTGTATATACCCCTAAAACTAGCCCTAATCCTAAAATTAACCCTAGCCCTAAACCTAGCTCTAAACCTACCCATTAACCTAAAACTAACACTAACCCTAAACCTAACGCTAAACCTAACTAGAAAACTAATACTAGACCTAACCCTAAACCTCACATTCGCCATAGGCCTAACTCTGGCTCAAAACCTAACCCTTACTATAAACCTAAACATAACCATAGCCCAAAACCTAAACCTAATCCTCAATCTAACACAAACCATAACCCTATGCATACATCTAGCCATATACATTACTCTAACACTAACCCTACACCTAATGATGATGCTAGCCCTATTCAAATCCTAACACTAACCACACTCTAATCTTATCCCTATACCTAAATCTAAAGCTAACCCTCTCCCTAGCCCTAACCCTAGCTCAAAACCTAACCCTTATGCTAAACATAACCCTAAAACTCACCCTAGTTCTAACTGTAACCCTAACCCTAACTCAAGACTTATTCCTAATCATAACCCTAGCCCTAACCTTAGCTCTAATCCTATCCATTATACTAACTATTACCCTTACCCTAATGCTAACTCTCGGCTTAACACAAACCCTATCGCTAAACCTAACCCTATCAGTTACCGTAAACCTAACCTGAACGCTAAATGAAACCTATCATTACCCAAACCCTGAGCTTAATGCTTATTTGAGCCCTAACCCTAAACCCAATCCTCAACCAAACTCTAACCTCACCCTCACCCTAATAATTCCCCTAGCTCTAAACCTGAACCTTAAGCCTAAACCTCACCTGTAAACTAGACCTAGCAATTAACCTAATACTAAAACTGTCTTCTCCTCAACTGTAACCCCTCACCTGAAATTAGCCCTAGCCCTAATCCTAGCCCTAACCCTAACAAAAACCCAAACCCTTATCTTAGCCCTAAACTTAGATTAATCCTAACCCTAACCCTAACCATAGCTCTAATCCCAATACTAACCCTAGCCCTAATCTTAGCCCTAATTTCACCTTATATTTAAACCTAAACATAACCCTAGACCTAAGAATAAATCTAACTCTCACACTAGTCCTATCACTAGTTCTAACCCTATCCCATAATGTAAACCTAACCCTAGCCATAAACTTTGTCCTAACCTTTGTTCTATCCATAGCCCAAGCACTAACCTTAAATCATAATCTATCTCTAAATGTAACCCTGACCCAAAGCTAAGTCTGACCCTAACATAGCCCTAACCCTAACACTAATCCTACAACTAGCCCTAATTCTAGCCCTAGCCCTTAAAAAAATGAGACATAAGTTTATCCCTAACCCTTAAACTAAAGCAAACCCTAACCATACACCTACTACTAACCCTAGCCCTAATTTGAGTTTTAAGCTGAACCCTAAAAGTAACCATGACCCTGACTCTGACATTAACACTAATCCTAGCTCTAAACAGCACCCTAATCCTAACACTAACTCTAACACTAAACCTAAGCCCAAAATAAGCCCAAATTGTAACACTTCTACTTACATTAGCCATAATCCTAACCCTAGCACTAATTTACCACAAATCCTAGCCCTAATCCGACCCCTAATCCAAGTTTTAACCCTAACCCTAAACCTAAACTTAGCCCTAGCCCTAATCATAAAGATAACCCTAGCCCTAATTCTATACATTACCATAACAATAACCCTAACCTTAATGGTAACCCTTGGCCTAAATCTAACCCTATCTCTAATCTTATCCCTATTCATTTCCCTAAACCTAACATGAATCCTAATTCTAAGCCTATCATTACCAAAACCCTTACCCTAATGCTAATTCAATCCCTAACTTTAAGCCTTAACCTATTCCAAACCCTAACCTAGACCTTCACCTTAATAATACCCCTAGCCCTAAACCTGACCCTAACCTTAAACCTAAACTTTACACGAGACATACCCATGATCCTAACCCTAAAACTATCTTTAAACATAATTCTATACTTGAAATTAGCCATACTCCTAATTCCAGCCCTAACCCTAAAACAAACACTAGCCCTCATCCTAGCCCTAAACCTAGCCTTAATCATAACACTAATCCTAACCCTTATCATAAACATCACTCTACCTCAAAAACTAACCTAGCTTACCCTAAACTAAATCCTAAATCTAACCGTAATTCTATACTTAAACTGAACACTAACCATAGACCTAATGCTAGCCCTAATTTAACCCTATCCCGAAACCTAAACCTAACCTTAGCCCTAAGACTAACAATAATTCTCACACTAGTCCTATCACTTATTCTAATCCAAGTCCTTACCATAACCCTAACCCTAGCACTAACCCTTGCCCAATCCTTAGTCCTAGCCCTAACCCTAAGCCTAAGACTCACACTAACACTAAATCTAATTCTAATGCTAATCATAAAACTATCCCTAACCCTAAAAGTAGCAGTAAAAAAAAAAACGAGCAATAGCCCTAACCATAAATCTAACTTAAAACAAACCCTAACAATACACCTAGAGCTAATCATAGCCTTAATTTGAGTCCTAACCCTAACCTTAAAAGTATACCAGATGCTGATTCATATGCTAAACTTACCCTAGCTCAAAACACAATCCTAAACTTAAAACAAAACTTAACAGTAACCTTAGCCTTTATGTGAGTCCTAACCCTAACCCTGATGCTGACTCATATCCTAAAACTAACCCTAGCTCTAAATATCACCCTAAACTTAAACTTAACCCTAAAATAAAACTAACCCTACCCTTAACTCTAACCTTAAAACTAACCCTAATTGTAACCCTAGTTCTTATATAAGTGATTGTCCTATCCCTAGTTCTTACCCTAACACAAAACTAGCCCTAATCTGAACCCTAAATTTAACTTTAACCCTAACCCTACCATAACTCTAGCCGTAATCCCAGCTCTAACTCGCTCCTTTATCCTAAGTGAAACCCTAACCCTACTGGTAAACCTAGACCTATCCCTAATCCTTAGGCTAATCAAAATCCAAACCCTATTAAAAGTCCTGACCATAGCCCTCATAGTAGCTATAATCCTATCCCAAATCCTTGACGCTGACCTTGACCCGTATCAGTCATAGCCCTAACCCTATATCTAACCCTAACTCGAAATCTAACCCTAACCCTAAACCTAAGCCTAACATAAAACTAGCCCTAACCCTAATGCTAATCGTAAAACTAGCCCTAACCCTAACCCTAGCAGTAAAACAAACTGAGCAATAGCACTAACCATATACCTTAACTTAAACCAAAACCTAACACTACACCTAGACCTAACCAGAGCCTTTATTTGAACCCTAACACTAACCTTAAATCTAACCCTGACCCTGACTCATATCCTTCCTCTCACCCTAGCTCTAAACACCTCCTAACCTTAAACTAAAACCTAAATGTGAACCTAATCTTAATTCGAATCCTAACACTAACCCTGACCCTGAATCATATTTTAACACTAAACCTAGCTCTAACTATCATCCTAACCTTAAAACTAACCCTAATACTAGAACTATTCCTAACCCGAACCCTAAAACTAACCCTCATTGTAACCCAAGTTTTTACATTAGCCATTGACCTATCATTAGCCCTAACCCTAACCCAAAAACTAGCCCTAATCCAAGCCCTAAACCTAGAATTAACCATATCCCTAACTCTCGCCCTAACCCTATCTCTAAGGCTATCTTTTACCCTATGAATAACCCTGACCATAATGGTGGCCCTAAACCTATGCCTAATCCTTAGGCTAACCAAAATCCTAATCTTATTAATAGTCCTGACCCTAGCCCTCATTCTAGCTTTAATCCTATCACAAATCTGAACACTAACCCTGACCCTTATCCTGACCCTAACACAAAACCTAGTTCTAAACCTGACCCTAACACTAGACTAAAACCTAACACTAGCCCTGGACCTAAACCTAATTATAAATCTAGCCTTATCTCTAGACCTAGACCTTAACCAAAACCTAAACCTAGGCCTAACAATAACTCTTATCCTAACACAAACACTAACCCTACCCCTAGACCTAAATCTACTCCTAATTCTGGCTGTAACCCTAACTTGAACTCTAATCCAACACTGACTCTGCCTTTAAGAGTAAACCTACTTCTAAACCTGACCATAACTTAAAATCTAAACCTAACACTAGATTGTGGCATAACCCTAACCCTAAAACTAGCCCTAATCATAATGCTAGCTCTTACATTCTCCTCAGCTTTAACCCTAATACTAAAGCTAACACAAAACCTAGAACTAATCCTAGGTCTTAACCTAGCCTTAAGCATAACACTAAACCAAACTCTAGCCCTAACCCAAACCTAAACCTCACCTTATTTCTAACCCTAACTCAAAACCTAACCCTTAGTGTAAACATAAACCTAGAACTATCCCTGAATCTAACCCTAAACCTAGTTCTAATCCTAAACTTAACACAAGACCAACCCTAGCTCTAAACTTACCCATTACCCTAACCCTAACCCTAATTGTAACCCTAGCCTTAACCCTAACCATAATCCTAACCCTAAAAAGTAAACTAACCCTAGACCTAACACTCAACTAATATTGGCTATAGCCCTGTCATAAATAAAACCCTAACCCTTACCATAAACCAAAACATAACCATAGACCTAACCCTAACCCTAAACTTAAATCTAGTCTTGTCCCTAACCCTAAACCTACATTGAATCTTATTATTACCCTAACACAAAACCTAAACTTAATTATAATCATTCCCCTAACCCTAACCCTAACCCTAAACTTACCGTAATCCTATCTCTAAACATAACCCTGAACCTATCCCTTGCTCTAACCCTAATCATAACACAGAACCTAACTCTTACACCAAACATAATACTAACACTAACCCTAGTTCTAACCCATACCTTAACACTAACTCAAGACCTAATCCTAAGCATAAGTCTAGTTATAAACTTACCACTAACTGTATCCATTACCCTAATCATAACACATACCCTAATGCTAATGCTAGGCCTAACCCTATCTCAAGACCTAATCATAACCATAACCCAAGTCCTAACCTTAACTCTAACTATATCCATTACCCTAAACATAACCCTTTCACTAATGCTTACCCTAGGCCTAACCCTAAACCTATCACTAACCCCAACCCTTTCAATTACCCTAAACCTAACGTGAACCCTAAATCTAACACTATCATTACCCTAACCATAACCCTAAAGCTAACTTAAGCCTTAACCCTAAACTCAAACCTAAAAGAAACCCTAACCATGACCCTGACTCTAATAATTCCCCTAAGTCTAACATGACCCTACCCTAAACCTAATCTTTACATTAGACATAGCCAAAACCTACCCTAAAACTATCCATTGCAATAACTGTAGACCTTACATTAGCCCTAGATATAATCCTAGCCCTAACCCAAACAAAAACCCTAGCCCATGTTAGCAATAAGCATAGCCTTAATCATAACCCTAACTTTAATCTTAGGCCTAACATAAAACCAACCCTATCCCTAATCTTAGAACTAACTTAGCCCTATCCCTAACCCTAACCCTAACCCTAGCCCTCAAACTAAGTCTAACTCTCTCCCTAGCCCTAAAACTAGTTCTAAACTTAACCCTTACTGGAACTGTAAACATAGCCCTAACCCTAGGCCTAAGCCTAGCTGTTTCCTTACCCCTAGCCCTAACCCTAGATCTAACCTTAACTCTAAATCTAACCCTAATGCAAAGCCTAAGACTAAACCTAACATTAAACCTAACCCTAACAATAACGCTACTCCTAAAACTAGCCCTAAATCTAGCCATAGCCCTAATACAAAACCGAGCCATAATCCTAAACCTAAACCTTAACCTAAATCAAACCCTAACACTACACCTTGTCCTTACTATAGCTCTAATTCTAGTTTTAAGCAGAAATCTAAAACTAAACCTAACCCTGATTCTGACGCTAACACTAACCCTAGTTTTAAACATCACCCTAAACATAACCCTAAACATAACACTAGACCTAGCCCTAACCCTAACCCTAAATCGAGCCCTATTTGTAACCCTAGTACTTACATTAGCCATATCCCTAAACCTAGCCCTAACTTAACCCAAAACCTTGCCTAATCTGTGCCCTAAACTGAGCCTTAACCCTAACTCTAACTGTAACCCTAAATCTAGCACTAATAATAACCATAACCTTAGCTCTAAACCAACTCTAACCCTATCCATTACCCTAACCATAATCCTAACACTAATTCTAACCCTAGGCCTAAACCTTACCATATCCCTATTCCCAACCCTATACATTACCATAAACCTAACTTGAAACCTAAACCTAACTATATCATTACACTAATCCTAAACCTATGTCAATTTGAGCACTACATTAAAACCTTAACCTATCCCAAACACTAATCATGACCCTGACCCAAACAATACCCTTAGCTCTAAACCTGACCCTAACCCTAAACCTAAACCTTACAATACATCAAACCTAACCCTAAATCCTCTTTAACTGTAAAGCTGAACCTGAAATTAGCCCTAGCCCTAATAGTATCCTTAAACATAGCCTTAATTCTAACCCGAAATATAACCCGAGGTTTAACCCAAATTCTAACCCTCCCCCTAGCCCAAAACCTAGCTATAACCTCATCCCTTACCCTAAACCTAACATAAGCCTAAACCTAACCATAATCTTAAACCTAACCATAACCCTTGCCCTAACCATAGTCCTAACCCTAACTCTAAGCCTAGAACTACTCCTAATATAGTCCTATTCTAACCCTAAACCTAGCCTTAAGGCTAACTCTAACTCTTGCACTAGCACTATCCCTAGGTGTATCCTTAGCCTTAGCCCAACACTGGATCTACTCTTAACTCTAAATTTAGACCTAACTCTGAATTTAACCATAACCATAATCCTAAACCAAACCCTAACACTCGCCCTAAGAATAATGCTAATTCTAAAACTTGCCTTAACACTAGCCCTAGCCTTAAAACAAAACAAAGCCATATCCCTAACTCTAACTCTTAACCTAAACCAAACCATAAACCTACATCTCGTCCTAACCCTAACTCTAAAAATAAACTTGACCCTTACACTGATTTTAGCACTAATCCTAGCTCTAAACATCACCCTAACCTTAAATAAACCCTAACACCAGAACTAGCTTTAACCCTAACCCTACAACTAGCCCTAATCGTAACCCTAGTTCATACATTAGTCATTGTCATAACCCTAGCCCTAAACCTAACACAAATCCTACCCCTAATTCTATCTCTAATCCTAGCTTAAACCCTAATCTTAACCCTAACACTAGCCCTAACCTTAACCCTAACCCGAGCCCTAATGTAGCTCTAACCCAATCACTTACCCTAAGCCAAACCCTAAACCAAATGCTAACCCTAGGCCTAACCATGATCCTTAGCCTAACTTAAACACTAACAGTATTACTTGCCCTAACCCTAGTACTCATTCTAGTTCTAATTCTAACCCTGACCCTTATTCTGATCCTAACCGTAACCCTAGGTCTAAATCTGACCGTAATCCTAAACCAAACCCTAACACTAGCCCTACTGGTAAGCCTATACATATACCTAACCCTAACATAGATCTAGACCCAAAACTAATCCTAAATATAGCTATAATTCTACCTCTAGACCTAAACAAAATCCTAGCTCTAGCCGTAAAAATAACCCTTAACCAAAACTAAATTCTTACCCTACCCATAGACCTAACACAAGTCTTAATCTGGTTGTAAACCAAACCCTAATCCTATCCGGAAAACTGACCCTGACCCTAACATTAACCTATATCTAAACCTGACCCTAACCCAAAATCTAGTCCTAATACTAGCCCTAAATATAACCCTAGCCCTAAACCTATTTTAACCCTGATCTTAACCCTAACAGTAGCCCTAACCGTAACTATAGTCCCAACCCTAGCCCTAAACCTAACAAAAAATCTATCAATAATCCTAGGCCTAAACTTAGACCTAAGCATAACCCAAACTCTTACCCTAGCCCTAACACTAACCCTAACACTAACACTTGCCTTAGATCTGACCCTAGCTCAAAGCCAAACCATTACACTAAACATTACCCTAGACATATCCTAAACCATAATTCTAGCTCTTATCCTAACCTTAATCATAGCTCAAACTTTAGTTCTAACCCTATCAATTACCCTAATTATAACCAAATCCCTAACACTAAAACTAATTTTAACCATAAACGTATCCCAGGACATAACCATAAACCTAAACCTCACCATAGCCCTAAACTTAGCAGAAATATTAAGCCATAGATTAAACCTAATCCTAAAACTAGGCATATTCCAAAACCTAAACCTAACCCTAACCCTAAAAATAAATCTAAGATTATCCATTACCCTAAACTAATCCCTAACTGTAATGAAATCTCTAGCCATAATCTGAACCCTAAACCAAACCCTAACAATAAAAATATCACAAGACCTGAATGTAAACCTAAACCTAAACCTCACCCTAGCCACTACACTAGCTCATACAGTAACCCTTAACCTAACCTAACCATAAACCTAGCCCTAAACCTAACACTTACCTTAAAACCAAACACTAGCCCTATCCGTAAACCTATCTCTAATTTTAAACTTAATCCAAACCATAACCTTGCCCTAACCCTAGCTCTAAATCTATCCATTATACTAAACATAATCCTAACCTAATGCTAACCTTAACTGTATTGCTAAACCTAACCCATCCATTACCCTAAACTTTAAATGAAACCTAAACATAACCCTATCCATTACCCTAAACTTCAACTTTGACCAAAACCAAATGCTAACCCTGACCCTAAACCTAAGAGTACCCCTAACTTTAAACCTGACTCTTACCCTAAACATAGCTCTGAAACTATACCTAGCCATAACCTAACCCTAAATCTATCCTTAATCATAACCCTATGCTTGACATTAGCCCTAGCCCTAGTTCTAGCCCTGAATATAACAGAAACCCTAGCCCTAAACCTATCATTAATCCTAATATAAACAATAACCCTTGTTCTAATCCTTATTCTAACCCTCTCCCTAATGTAGGTCAAAATGAAGTGAATCCATAAAATATAAACTGTTCCTGTCAGCAAAAAATTTAACTGAGAAGGCCAAATCCTGGGAACATAGTAAGGCTAGGTAAAAATGTATCCTGCCCAGTATCAAAGAAATTTGAACAAGACAAACTCTAACCCTAAACCTATACCTAACTCTATCCTAACCTGTTCAGAGAATCTTTGGTCATAGAAGTCTCGAATTTTAGGAGCCTAGTGGGGAAAGCTAACAGATTAATCTTGCACAGTATCAAAGAATTCTGACCAAATGATTGGGGGAGGTAGTTCAGTACATGCATATTTTCCTGTAATCTCCTAAAATGCTCTCACATAGTGTTGTTTTTGCATGCTTCATCTTTTGGATAATTTCAAATGGATAAAACCAGAGTGTCCTCACAGAGAACTGATTGAGTGTGTGAAGTTTTAAGCAGCTAGCAAAAACCCTGTTTGATTTCCAGCTCCATTTCCATTTACCCATATAGGTCAAAATGAAGTGAAACCGTAAAATAAAAACTGAAATACTGACAGCAAACCAGTGAACCTAGAACACCCAAACCCGAAGAACATAGTAAGGCTAGGTAAAAGATAAATCCTGCCTAGTATCAAAGAAATTTGAACCAAACTACTGTAAACCTAACACTAGATCTATTTTTAATCCTAACCCTAAAGCTCACCCTAGCCTGTTTAGAGAACTTTTGATCATAGAAGTCCCTAAATAAGGGAGCATAGTGAGGCAAGCTAACATATGAATCCTGCACAGTATCAAAAAATCTGAGCAAATAATTGGGGGAAGAGTTTCAGTACATGCATATTTCCTTGATTTCTCCAAAAGTGTTCTGGGATAAAGTTGCTTTGCATGTTTCAGCTGACGGCAACATTCACAAGGAAAAAAAAAAAAAGAGAGTGCCCACAGAGAACTGATTGAGTGTGTGCAGTTTCAAGCAGCTAGCACCAAACCTGTTTGATTTTTGTGCTCCATTTCTCTTCAACCAAATAGTTCAAAATAAAGTGAAACCTTAAAATACACACTGTACATGACAGTGAACCATTGAACCAAGAAGGCCCAAACCAGGGGACATTCTGAGGCTAGATAAAAGTTGAATCCTGCCCAGTATCAAAGATACATGAACAAAACTGACTCTAACCCTAACACTAGATTTAAACCTAGCCCTTACTCTAACCCTCATCTGTTTATATGACCTTTTATTATAGAAGCCAAAAATTGATGGAGCTTAGTGGGGAAAGCTAACAGATGAATCCTGTGCAGTATCAAAGAAATCTGACCAAATAATTGAGGAGGTATTTCAGTAGAAGTATATTTCCCTGTTTCCTGGATAAAGATGTTTTTTCATGCTTCATCTTTGGGAAACTTTCACAAGGAAAAAAAAACAGAGTGCCCACATAGAACTGATTGAGTGTGTGCAGTTTTAAGCAGTGAGCACCAACCCTGTGTGATTTCAAGTTCCATTTGCATTTACCCATATAGGTCAAAATGAAGGAAACCTTAAAGTACAAACTGTTCCTGACAGCAAACCATTGAAGTTACAAGGCCCAAATCTGGGGAAAATAGTAAGGATAGACAAAAGACAAATTATGCCAAGTATCAAATGAATTTGAACAAAACTCACTCTAATTCTAACACTAGATCTAACCCAACCCTAACCTAATTCTAACCTGTTTAGAGTATCTATGGTCATAGAAGTCCCAAACTTGGGGAGCCTAGCAGCACAACTTAACAGATGAATCTTGTGCCGTATCAAAGAAATTTCATGAAAAATTGGGGGAGGTATTTTAGTACATTCATATTTCACTGTTTTCTTAAAGTGCACATGAATAAATTGTTTTTATGCTTCAGCTTAAGGTACTTTCAGAATGAAAAACCAAAGAGCACCCACTGAAAGCTGATTGAGTGTGTGAAGTTTCATTCAGCTAGCAGCAACCCTGTTTGAATTCCAGCTCCATTGCATGCACACGTATCCCATAATGAAGTGAAACTTAAAATTTAAAACTCTCCCTGACACTGAAATATTGAACCTTGAAGGACCAAACTTGGGGAGCCTACTAAGGCTAGGTCAAGGATGAAACCTGTAAAAAGTATCAAATTAATCCAACCAAAAAAAAAAAAAATAAGCTCTTTTAGTATATGGGCATTCTGCTTGTTCTTAAAGCACTCAGAGATAAAGCTGTTACTTTCTACTTCATGTTAGGGCTACTTCCACGGCAGATTGCACTCACTGAAAATTGATGGAGTCTGTGAAGTTTCAAGCAGCTATCCCAAACCCTGTTTGATTTCCAGCTTCATTTCCATTCACCCCTATAGGGCAAAAATAAGATAAACATGAAAATTGAAACTGTTCCTTAAGACAAACCCGTTATGTAGGATCCCCCAAATTTTGGAGTATAGCCAAAATAAAATAAAGAGGAATCCTTCACAGTATCATATAAATTTGAGAAGAAAACTAACTCTTACCTTAACACAAGTCTAATCCTAGTCATAATACTAACCCTAACACTAATCTTAACCTGCTTAGAGTCCCTTTGATCCTAGAAGTCCCACACTTGGGGAGCCAAATTGTGTAGGCTAACAGATGAATCTTTCACAATATCAAAGAAATATGACCAAATAATTGGGGAGGTAGTTCAGTACATGCTTATTTCCCTGTATTCTCATAATGTGCTCCCACATAAAGTTGCTTTGCATGCTTCAGCTCAAGGCTACTTTCATAAGGAATAAACAAAAGAATGCCCATAGAAAACTGATTGAGTGTGTGAGGTTTGAAGTAGCTAGCACCAACGCTGTTGGTTTTCCAGCTCCATTTCCATTTACACACATAGGATAAGGGATAGGTCTAGAGTTACCATTAAATTTAGGGTTTTGCTTAGGGTTAGGGAAAGGGTTAGAACTAGTGTTAGGGGTAGGTTAGGGTTAGGGTTAAAGCTAGGTGTAGGGCTCAGATTAGGGCTAGCTTTTGTGTTAGTGTTAGGGCTAGGGCTAGGGCAAAAGGTAATGTAAGAACCAGGGTTACAATTAGGGTTACCTTTAGGGTTAGGGTTTGGGGTAGTTCTAGTGTTAAAAAAAGGTGATATTTAGAGCTAGAGTTATTTTTAGGATAGGAGTCAGAGTCAGGGTTAGTTTTAGGGTTTGAGTTAGGACTCAAATTAGGGCTAGATTTACTGTTAGGTTTCGGTTTGAAGTTAGTCTCATGTTTAGAGCTAGGGTGAGTGTTAGGATAAGAGTCAGGTTTGGTTTTCATTGAGGTTTAGGGTTAGGGCTATTGTTATGTTTTGTTTTACTGCAAGGGTTAGTTTTAGGGCTAGTTTATGATTAGTGTTAGGGCTAGGGCTAGTGTTAATGTTACACTTAGGCTTAGGGTTAGGGTTAGATTTAGAATTAGGGTTAGATCTAGGGTTAGGACTTGGAATAAAGATTAGACAATGGTTTTGGCTAAGTTTAGAGCTACAGTTAGGATAGGTTTAGAAGTAGGGATAGGGCTACTGTGAGAGTTAGAGTTAGTCTTGGGGCTAGAGTTTGGTTTAGGGTTAAAGATATGTTTAAATTAGGGCTAGAATTAGGGCTAGGTTTATGTTCACCTTAGGCCTAGCTTTAGGTTTAGGGTTAGGATTAGGGTTAAGTTTAGGGTAAGGAATGGTGTTGTAGCTAGGTTTATAGAAAGGGTGAGGGTTAGAATTAGGATTAGGGCTATGGTTAGGGTTAGGGTTATGATTAAGGCTAGGTTTGGGGCTAGGATGAGGACTATGGTTTATTTTAGTTTTAGGGTTAGGATTAGGGCTAGGGCTAATATCAGATCTAGGGTTATGGCTAAAGATAGTTTTAGACTTAGGTTTATGGCTACATATAATGTAAGGGTTAGGTTTACAGTTAGGGTCAGGTTTAGAGCTGGAGGTATTATTAGGTCAAGGTCTGGGTTAAAAGTTTGGGATAGGTAAAGGTTTAAAGTTAGGGCTCAATTTAGCATTATGGTTAGTGTTAGTGTAATGATAGGGTGATGTTTAGGGTTTCGGTTTGGTTTAGAATAATGCATAGGCTTAGGATTAGGGATAGGTTTAGGTTTATGCCTACGGTTATGGTTACAGCAAGAAATAGGGTTAGAGCTAGGGTTAGGGCTAGGGTTGTGGGTTTTTTAGGGCTAGGTTTAGGATTAGGGTTAGGGTTAAAATTCAAGTTAGGGCATGGATTAGGGCTAGGTTTTGGGTTAAGTTAGTTCTAGGGTTAGGGGTAAGCCTAATGTAAGTACCAGGGTAACAATTAGGATTAAATTTAGAGTTAGGGTTAGTGGTAGGTCTAGTGTTAGGTTTAGGGTAATGTTTAGACTAGGGTTAGTATTATGGTCAGAGTCAGGGTCAGTGTTAATTGTAATTTTCAGCTTAAATCCAGAATTAGAGCTAAATTTAGGGTTAGGGTTTGGTTTAAATTAAGAGTTATGATTAGGGCTATGGCTCAGTTTTGTTTTCGGGCTAGGGTTAAAGTTAGATTTAGATTTAGGATTAGGGTTAGTGTTAGTCTTAGGGTTAAAGTTTAATTTAGAGTTAAAATTAGATCTAGGTTAGGGCTGGATCTAATGATAATGTTAGGGTTAGGGCTAGGGTTAGTGCTAGGATTAGAGTTCTGGTAAAGAATAGGATTAGGACTAGGGATAATGATAGGGTAAGAGTTAGAGTTAGTCTTAGGGCTAGGGTTAGGGATAGGTTAGGAATGGGACTAAATTAGGGCTAAGATTAGGGCTAGGGTTAGTTTTTGGGTTAAGCCTAAAGTTAGGTTTAGGGTTAGGATTAAGGCTAGGTTTAGGGCTTGGATAAGGGCTGGGGTTTGTGTTAGGTTTAGGGCTAGGATTAGGGCTATGGCTAATGCCAAGTCTAAGCTTACGATTGGGGATAGTTTTAGGATTAGAATTATGGATAGGTCTAGTGTAAGGGTTAGGTTTAGTGATAAAATTAGCTTTAGAGATACGAGATTTATTAGAGTAAGGGTCCGTGTTCGAGTTTGTTTGAGGTTAGAGTTTAGGGTTAGGGCTTGAATTAGCACTAGGGTGTGGGTTAAGGTAATAATAGGGTTTTGTTTAGAGTTCACATTAGGTTTAGGGTAATTGATAGGGTTAGGGTTAGTGATAGGGTTAAGGTTAGGTCTAGGGTTTGCATTAGGTTAAGGGTTATGGTTAGTATAATGGATAGGATTAGAGCTAAGTTTGGGTCTAAGTTTATGGTTAGGAATAGGTCTTGAATTAAGGTTAGGTTTAGGAATAAAACTAGGGTTAGGCTTAGGTTTTTGTTTAGCATAAGGGTTAGGATTTGAGCTAGGGTTAGGACTAGGGTGAGGGTTAGGTTTAGGGTTACTTCTAGGGATAATATTATAGTACTCATAGGGTTATGGTTAGGATTAGGCCTAGTGACATCATAGGGATAGGGTTAGGGTTAGGGTAATGTATACGATTAGATGTAGATTTAGGGGTATGTTTAATGTTAGATTTAGGCTTAGGCTTAGAGTTAGGGCTATGGATATGTTTATCTTTATGGTAGGGTTAGGGTTTGAGATAGGGTTAGGTCTATGGCAAGTGTGAGGTTTAAGGTTAGGTGTAGGGTTTGTTTTCCAGTTAGGTTTAGGTTTAGCATTAAGCCTAGGATTATCAATAATGTTAGGTTTAGGTTTAGAGTAATGGGTAGGTTTAGAGCTAGGGTTAGGGCTAAAGTTAAAGTTGGGATTAGGGCTAGCATTAGGGTTAGATTGAGGGATAGGTGTATGTTTATGTTTACAGTAATGTTTAGGCTTTGAGCTAGGATTAGGACTAAGGAAAGGTTAGATTAGGGTTAGGGCTAGGTTTAGGGTTAGGGTTATGCTTAAGGCTTGATTTAGGCCTATGATTAGCTATAGGTTTTGTGTTAGGTTTAGGCTTAGGGTTAGGGCTATGGGTAATGTACGACCTATGGTTATATTGAGGGCTATTTGTAGGGTTATGGTTATGGCTAGGTCTAGTGTTATGTTTAGACTTTCAGGTAGGGTCAGATTTAGAAATAGAATTAGTGTTAGGTTTACAGCCAGAAATCCGACTATGTTTAGGGATAGGGGTAGTGTTTGAGTTATGTTAAGGATTATTGTTAGGGCTAGGGCTATGTTTATCTTTAGGTCTAGGGCAAGAGTTAATACTAGATTTAGGATTTTGTTTAGGTCTAGGCCTAGTGTTAGGGTTTGGTCTAGGGTTAGGGTCAGTTTTAGACCTAGGGCTACTGTTAGGGTGAGAGTAAGGGTCAGGATAGCATTAGGGTTTGGGATAGGGTTGGAGCTAGAATGAGGGCTAGGGCTAGGATTATTAATAGGGTTAGCGTTTTGGTTAGCCTAAGGATTAAGGATAGGTCTAGGGTTACCATTAGGGTTAAGTTTTTTTTTTTTTTTTTTTGGTTAAGGGATAGCAGTAGAACTAGGGTTAATGCTAGAATTATGGTTAGAATTAGGATTAAATATAGGTTTAGAGCTCGGATTAGGGTTAGTTTTTGTGTTAGGGTTAAGGTTAGATTTGGGCATTCGCTAATGTAAGAGTCAGGGTTACAATTAAGGTTAGTTTTAGGGTTAGGGTTAGGGGTAGGTCTAGTGTTAGGTTTAGGTTTTAGGTTAGGGTAATATTTAGAGCTAGGGTTATTGTTAGGATATGAGTCAACATCAGGATTAGTTTTAGGGTTAGGTTTAGGACTCAAATAAGGGCTAGGGTTACTGTTAGTGTTCGGTTTAAGGTGAGGGCTGTGTTTAGAGCTAGGGTGAATGTTAGGATATCAGTAAGGGTCAGGGTTAGCTTTAAGGTTAGGGTTATGACTTGAATTAGGGCTAGGGTTACTGTTAGGGTTTGGTTTAGGTTTAGGGTGGTCTTTAGAGCTGGGGGTCAGCATTAAGTTTTCGGTTAGGATTAAGGATAGGGTTATAATAGGGTAAGCGTTAGAGTTAGGTTAATGGCTAGGGTTAGAGCTGGAATTAGGTCTATGGTTAACGTTAGGATTAGAGCTACAGTTAGGTTTATGCTTTGGGATAGTGCTAGGGTTATTTTTAGGCTAAGGGTTAGGCTTTGAGCTAGGGTTAGGACTAAGGTGAGGGTTAGGGTTAGGACCAGGGTTAGGGTTAGGACCAGGGTTAGGGTTAGTGTTAGGTTTAGGGTTATGCTTTGGGTAGGTTTAGACCTTGATTAAGGTTAGGGTTATTTAAGGTTTGTGTTAGGTTTAGGCCTACAGTTAGTGCTAAGTGTAATGTAAGATCTAGGGTTCTGATTAGAGCTAGTTTTAGAATTAGGTTTATGGCTAGGTCTAGTGTTATGTTTAGCTGTTGGTTTGGGTAAGATTTAGAGCTTGGTTTAATATCAGTGTAAGGGCCAGTGCTCAGGTTAAAGTTAGGGTTAGGATGAAAGCCAGAATAGGACTAGGGTTAGGTCTATTGGTAAGGTTAGTGTTTGGTTTAGGTTAAGGGTTATTGTTAGGGCTAGCACTAAGTTTTTGTTTAGATCAAGGGCTAGAGTAATATCTGTATTTATGATTAGGTTTAGGTCTGTGGCTAGTGTTAGGGCAAGGTTTTGATATAAGTTTACTGGTAGAGCTAGTTTCAGGTTTCAGTTTAGGTTTAGGGTCAGGTTTAGACCTATAATTACTTTAAGGTCAGGTTAAGGTGAGGTTTTGTTTTAGGTCTAGATCTAGAATGAGGGCTAGTGTTAGGACTAGTAATAGGGTTATTGTTTGGGTTTGGCTAAGGATTAGGATTAGGACTACAGTTAGAATTATGAATAGGATTTGGCTTAGGGTAATGGATAGGGTTAGACCTAGGTTTAGGGCAAGGATTATGTTTAGGGTTAGGTCTAGTTTTAGAGTTAGGATTTGGGTTAAATCTAGTGTTAGGGCTAGGATTAGGGCTATTTTTGTGTTAGAGTTAGGGGTAGGATTTGTCTAAGGCCAATATAAGAACTAGGGTTATGATTAGGATTAGTTTTAGGGTTAGGGTTTTGGCTAGGTGTAGTGTTAGCATTAGTTTTAGGGTTAGGGTGATATTTAGAGCTAGGGTTTGTGTTTGGATATGAGCAGGGTGAGGGTTAGTTTTTGGCCTAGGATTCAAATTACAGCTTGTGTTATGGCTAGTTATTGGTTATGGTTTGGTTTATGTTAAGGTTTAGTGTTAGAGCAATGGCTAGATTTTGTTTTAGGGCTAGGGTTTGGATTAGGGCTAGTTTTAGGATTATCAACATTGTTAGAGCTCATTGTTGAATGAGGTTCCGGCTTAAGATTAGGGTTAGATTTAGAGTTATGGTTAGATCTAAGGTTAGGGCTATGGCTAGGGTTAGGGCCCAGGTTAGGGTTACTGTGAGCGTTATGGTAATGAATAGGGTTATAAATAGATATAGGTCTATGGTGTGAGTTAGAGTTAGTCTTAGGGCTGGTTTAGGGATAGGGTTAAGTTTATGGTTCATACAGGGCTAGGATTAGAGCTATGATTAAAGTAAGGGTTAGGCCTATGGTTAGGGCTAGTGTTACGGTTAGTTTTAGGGGAAGGGATGGGGTTATATAGCTAGGTTTAGTGCTAGGGCAAGACTTAGGTATAGGGCTAGGGTTCGGGTTCAGGTCAGGATTAAATCTAGGATTTGGGCTACGATGAGGGCTAGGGTTTGTGTTAGGTTTAGGGCTAGGATTAGGGCTAGGGATAATGTCAGGTCTAGGGTTATGTTTATGGATAGTGTTAGGGATAGGTTTATGCCTAGGTCTAGGGTTAGGTTTAATGTAGGGGTCAGGTATAGAGCTAGGTTATTACTAGGGTCAGAGTATGGGTTAGGGTTTGGTTTGTGTTAAGGGTTAAGGATATTTGCTCAAATTAGCATTAGGGTTATGTTTAGGGTTAGAGTAATGGATAGAGTTAGGTTTACAGTTCAGGGTAGGTTTAGAGTAATGTATACAATTAGTGTTATGGATAGGGTTAGGGTTAGGCCTTGGGTTAGCATTTGGTTTAGGCTTATGTTTAGAGTAAAGATTTGGTTTAATGCTAGTATTAAGGTTTGGTTAAGGTTAGGATTAGGGCTAGGATTTGGGTTACTCCTAGGGTTAGTGTTCGGGTTCGGTTTAGGGTAAGTGTTAGGGATTGAGCTAGGGTTAGAGTTAGGGCAAGGGTTAGTGTTAGAATCAGGGCTATAGGTTTAGAGTCAGGGTTAGGGTTAGGGTTAGGGCTAGTGTTAGAATTAGGGATAGGGTTATGTTAAGGTAATGGATAAGTTAGAACTAGGATTTGGACTAAGGTTACACTTAGGATTAAGGATAGGTTTAGGGTTAAGGTTCGAGCTACGGTTATGTTTAGAGTAAGAGTTAGAGTTTGAGCTAGGGAAAGGGCTACTGAAAGCATTAGGTTTAGGGTTTTTGCTAGGGTTAGGGTTACGGTTATGCTTAGGTCTAGGTTTAGGGCTTGTATTATGGTTAGGTTTTGTGTGAGGTTTATGGCTAGTGTTAGGACTATGGGTAATGTAAGACCTAGGGTTATAGTTATGGCTTGATTTTGTGTTAGGGTTATAGATATGTCTAGTATTAGGTTTAAGTTTAGGGTTAGGATAAGGTTTAGAGCTAGGGTTTGTTTTAGGGTAAGCGTCAGTGTTCGGGTTAGCATTGGGTTTATGGTTAGGGACAGAATTAGAACTATGGTTAGGTCTACTGCTAGGGTTAGCCTTTGTGTTAGGTTAATGGTTATTTTAGGGGTAGGACTAGGTTTTTGTTTAGGACTAGGGCTAAAGTTATGGCTATATTTAGGATTAAGTTTAGGTCTAGTGCTATTGTTATGGTTAGTTTAAGGTATAGGTTTACTGGTAGGGCTAGTGTAAGGGTTCAGTTTAGTGTTAAGGTCAGGCTTTGACCTAAGGTTAGTGTTAGTGTCAGAATAAGGGTAAGGTTTAGGCTTAAGTTTCTGGTTAGGGTTAGAGATAGAATGAGGTCTATGTTTAGGACTAGTAATAGAGTTAAAGTTTGGTGTTAGGTAAGGATTAGTGTTAGAACTAGGGTAGCATTATGGGAGAGTTTGGCTTAGGGTAGGGAATAGGTTTAGAGCTAGGGTTTGGGTTAGTGTTAGAATTAGGGTTAGGATTAGTGTTAAAGCTAGGGTTGAGGCTCAGATTAGTTCTAGGTTTTGTGTTAGAGTTAGTGGTGTGGCTAATGTAAGAACTAGCTTTATGGTTAGGAATATTTTTAGGGTTAGGATTAGGGCTAGGTTTCTTGTTTGGTTAAGTTTAGGGTTAGGGTGATGTTTAGAGGTAGGGTTAGTTTTAGGGTCAGAGTCATGGTCAGTATTAGTTGTAGGGATAGGGTTAGGACTAGGTGTAGCATTAGGATTTGGTTTAGGTTAAGGGGTAGGTTTAGGGCTATAACTAAGTTTTTTTTTTTTTTTTTTGTGGACTATGGCTAGGGTTAGGGCTGGTTTTCAAATTAGAATTAGGGTTAGGGCTAGTGTTAGGGTGAGGTTTAGGTTTAGATTTAGAGTTAGATATAAAGTTAGGGTTAGTTCTAGATTTAGGACTATGGCTAGGTTTAGGACTAAAGTTAGGGCTAGTGTTAGGCTTAGGCAATAGATAAGATTGGTACTAGATATAGGTCTAGGGCTAGTGTTAGGGTTAGTCTTAGGGCTAGGGTTAGAGTTAGGTTTATAGTTAGCAATAAATTAGGGCTAGGATTAGAGCTATTGTTAGTGTTAAGATTAGGTCTAGAGTTAGGTCTAGGGTTAGTGTTAGTGATAGTGTTAGGGTTAGGGTTAGGGAAAATGATGTGGTTATACCTAGGTTCAGAACTAGGGCGAGGGTTGAAATTAGGCTTTGGGCTAGTGTTAGGGTTCGGGTTAGGATTAAGGCTAGTTTTATGGCTAGGATGAGGGCTCGGGTTTGTGTAAGGTTTAAGTCAAGAATTAGGTAGAGCGCTAATGTGAGGGTTATTGTTAGGGATACTGTTAGGGTTAGTTTTATGTCTAGGTCTAGTTTAAGGGTTATGTTTAGGGTAAGGGTCAGGTTTAGAGCTAGGTGTGTTATTAGAGTCAGTGTCTTGCTCAGAGTTTGGTTTAGGTTTTGGTTTAGTTTTAGGGTTTGAATTAGCAATAGTGTTAGTGTTAGGGTTAGAGTTAGAGTAATTGATATGGTTAGGTTTAGTGTTCAAGTTAGGTTTAGGTAATGATAAGGTTAGTGTTAGCGATAAGTTCAGGGTAAGGCCTAAATAGATAGGGTTAGATTTAGGTGTAGGACAAGGGTTAGTGTTAGTTTTAGTGTAACTGTTAGGGATTGAGCTAGGATTAGGACTTTGGCAATGGTTATGTTTATGGTTAGGTTTACAGTAAGGGTTATTGTAGGTTTAGGGTTAGGACTAGGGTTAAGTTTACAGTTAGGGTTAGAGTAGGTTTAGGGTTAGGGCTAGTGTTATCATGAGGTTTATAATATTTTTAGAGTAATGGGTTGGGTTATAGCTATGTTTAGAGATATGTCTGGGTTAGGCTTATGTTTAGGGTAATGGATAGGTTTAGGGCTAGGTTTATGGTTAGGATTAGGGCTAGGGTTAGTGTTAGGGTTAGAACTAGTGTTAGTATTAGGATTAGGTTTAGGGTAAGTTTTAGACTTTGAGCTATGTTTAGGGCTAGTGTGATGGTTAGGGTTAGTGTCAGGTATAGGTTTAGGATTAGGGTTAAGTTTAGAGCTAGGGTTAGCATTAGGGTTTTGTTATGTTTAGGGTAATGGATAGGGTTAGAGTTAGAGTTAGGGCTAGGATTATGGTTAGGATTAGATCTAGGGTAAGGTTTAGGTTTAGGGCCAGTTTTAGGGCTAGGGTAAGTTTTAGGGTAATGGTTAGGGCTAGGGTTAGTGTTCAAACCAGGTGTAGGGCTTAGTTTAGGGATAGGTTTTGGGTTAGGTTAGGACTAGGATTAGGGATAAGGCTAATGTAAGAACTAGAGTTATGATTAGGGATAATTTTAAGGTCATGGTTAGGGCTAGTTCTAGTTTTAGGGTTACATATACTTTTAGGGTGATGTTAGAACCAGGGTTAGTGTAAGGTCAGAGTCAGGCTCAAAGTTAGATTTAGGGTTAGGTTAGGACTGGAATTAGGGCTAAGGTTATGGCTAGGTATAGGGTTAGGTTTTGGTTTAGGTTTAGGGTTAGGGCTATGGCTTGGTTTTGTTTTAGGGCTTGAACTTGATTAGGGCTACTTTTAGGATTAGTGTTATTGTTAGGGCTAGTGTTAATGTGAGGTTTAGGCTTAAGGTTAGGGTTTGACTTAGAGTTCTGGTTAGTTCTAGGGTTAGGGCTATGGCTAGTGTCAGGGCTTACATTAGTGCAAGTGTTAGGATTATGGTAAGGGGTAGGGGTAGATCTAGGAATAGGGCTAGGGCGAGATTTAGAGTTATTCTTAGTGCTAGTGGTAGGGTTACGGCTAAATTAGGGTTACGATGAGGTCTAGAATTAGTGTAAGGGTTAAGACTAGAGTTACATTTAGTTTTAGATTGGGGGAATGGATGGGGTTATAGTAAGGTTCAGAACTAGGGCAAGGGATAAAATTAGAGACAGGGTTAGAGTTAGGGTTCGGTTTAGAATCAAGGCTAGGATTAGGGCTATAATGAGGGCTTTCATTTGTTTTAGGGCTATGGCTAGAATTAGGGCTAGGGCTAATATCAGGTCTAGAGTTATGGTAAGTGATATTTTTTGGGTAAGATTTATGGCTAGGTCTAGTGTAAGAGTTAGGTTTAGGGTGAGGTTCAATTTGAGAGCTAGGGGCATTGTAATAGAGTCGTGTTTTGGGTTTGGGTGAGGTTGAGGTTTAGGATTATGGCTCAAATTAACATTAGTTTTGAGTTATGTTAGCATAATGGATAAGTTTTAGTTTAAGCTTCACGTTAGGTTTAGGGCTCAGGTTAGGTTTAGGGGAATGGATAGGGTAAGGGTTACGCCTAGGGTTAGCATTAGGTTTATGGTTATCATTAGGGTAATGAATAGGGTTAGAGCTAGTGTTAGGGCTATGGTTATGTTTAAGATTAGGGCTAGAGTTAGGATTAGGGTTAGGGTTAAAATTAAGGCAAGGGTTAGGTTTAGGGTATGTGTTAGTGATTGAGCTAGGGATAATGCTAAGGATATGGTTAGGTGTAGGATTAATTCTAGGGTTAGGATTAGGGTTATCATTAGGGTTAAGTTAATGGACAGGTTTAGATTTCGGGTTAAGTTTAGGGTTAGGTTTAGGTTTAGGACTAGGGTTAGTGTTAAGTTTAGCATAATTGTTAGAGTTTGAGCTAGGTTTAGGACTACAGCAAGAGTTAGGTTTATGGTTAGGTCTAGAGTTAGGTTTACAGTTAGGGTTAGAGTAGGTTTAGGTTTAGGGCTGAGGTTATCATGATGTTTATGGTTAGGGTTAGGGTAATTGGTGGGGTTAGAGATAAGGTTAATTCTAGTTATAATTTTAGGATTAGGGCTAGGTTTAGTTTTAGGATTAGGCTAGGCTTATCATTTTCTTGAGGTTAGGTTAAGGGTAAGGGTCAGGGATTGAGTAAGTGTTAGGGCTAGTTTAAGTCTTCAGGTTAGAATCAGGGCTAGGGATAGATTTAGGGTTAGGGTTAGTGTTAGGTTTAGGTTTAGCATTGGTTTAGGGTTATGTTTAGGGTAAAGGATAGAGTTAGATTTAGAATTTGGGCTATGGTTATGGTTAGGATTAGGGCTAAGTTTGGGTTTAGGGTTTGGGCTAGGGTTATGTTTAGGGTAAAACCTAGGGTTTGAGCTAGTTTTAGTGCTAAGGTTAGGTCGAGTATTAGGTTCATCCTTAGGTCTAGGGACAGGATTATGGTAGATTTAGGGTTTGGGTTTAGGTTAGGGCTAGGGTTGCATTAGGGTTACTATAATGGTGTGGGTAATGGATATGGTTAGATTTAGGTTTAGGGTTAGTTTTAGTTTTAGGGTTAATGTTAAAGCTATGGTTTTGTTTAGGTTTATGGTATGGATTAGGTTTTGAGCTAGGATTAGGTCTATGGCGACTGTTGGTTTTTGGGTTAGGTCTATTGTTAGATTTTGGTTTAGGTTTAGGGTTATGGTTAGGGTTAAGGCTAGGGTTATCAATACAGTTAGGTGTAGGGTTAGGTAAGGTGTAGGTTTAGAACTAGGTTTAGGGATAGGGTTAAGTTCAGGGTTAGGGCTAGGGTTAGGGTTTAGAGTAAGGTATAGGTCTAAGTTTATATTTATGGTAAGGGTTAGGCTTTGAGTAAGGTTTAAGACTAAGGCTAGAATTAGGTTTAGGGTTAGGGTTTGGCTAGGGTTACTAATGGGTTCACGCTTAGGTATAGATTTATGCCTAGAATTCGCTCTATGTATTGTGTTAAGACTATTAGTATGGTGAGAGTTTTGATTATACTGAGGATTAGGGATAGGTCTAGAGTTACCATTAAAGTTAGGGCTTTGGTTAGGGTTAGGGATAGGGTTAGAATTGGTTTTAGGGGTAGGGTTAGGGTTAGGGTTAAAGCTAGGTGGAGGGCTCAGATTAGGGCTACTTTTTGTGTTAGTGTTAGGGGTAGGGCTAGGACAACAGGTAATGTAAGTACCAGGGTTACAATTAGCATTAGCTTTAGGGTTAGGATTAGGGGTAGTTCTAGTGTTAGTGTTATATTTAAGGTTAGGGTGATATTTAGATCTAGAGTTATTTTTAGGATAGGAGTCAGAGTCAGGGTTAGTTTTAGGGTTTGAGTTAGTACTCAAATTAGGGCTAGATTTACTGTTAGGTTTTGGTTTGAAGTTAGTCTCATGTTTATAGCTAGGGTGAGTGTTAGGATATGATTCAGGGTCAGGGTTAGTTTTAAGGTTAGGGTTAGGACTTGATTAGGGCTAGGATTAGTTTGGGTAGTAGTTTAGGGTTTGATTTAAGTTAAGGTTTAGGTTTAGGTCTATTGCTCAGTTTTGTTTTAGTCCTAAGGTTGGGGCTAGTTTTACAATTATTAATAGGGCTAGGGCTAGTGTTAGTGTTAGGCTTAGGCGTAGGGTGAGGGTTACATTTATAGTTAGGTTTAGATCTAGGATTAGGCTAGGATTAAGGATATGGCAAGGGTTCAGGCCAGGGTTAGAGTTATGCTAATGGTTAAGTTTAATACTAGGAATAGGTCCAGTTTGAGATTTAGAGTTAGGGCTAAAATTATAGTTAGGGTTTGGGGTAGGGTTAAAATAGGGCTGGAATTAGGCTAGTGTTAGTGTTCAGATTAGGCCTAGCGATAGGGATAGGGTTAGGTTTAAATTTAGGAAAAAGAATGGCATTATATTTAGGTTTATACCTAGGGTGAGTGTTAGAGTTAGGGTTTGTGTTAGGGTTAAGTTTAGGGTTATAATTAAGGCTAGGTTTACAGCTAGGATTAGGCTAGTGTTTGTTTTAGATTCAGGGCTAGTATTAGTGCTAGGGCTATTATCAGATCTAGGTTTATGGATAAAGAGAGTTTTAGGGTTAGGCTTATGGCTACGTCTAGTGTAAGGGTTAGGTGTAGGGTAAGGGTAAGGTTTAGAGCTCAGGAAATTATTAGGATTAGGTTTTGGCTTAGGTAAGGATTTAGGTTTATGGCTCAAATTAGCATTAGAGTTAGGGTTAAGGTATTGTTAAGGTTTGTTTTAAAGTTCAGGTTTGGTTTAGGGTAATTGATACAGTTAGCTTTATTGATAGGGCTAGGGGTAGGCTTAGGGGTAGCATTAGAGTAAGAGTTATGGTTAGAGTAATTGATAGGGTTAGAGCTTAGTTTATATCTAGAGTTATGGTTAGGAATATACCTTGAGTTAGGGTTAGAGTTAGTGTTAGAACTATGGTTAGGGTTAGGTTTTGGGTTATGTTTAGCATAAAGTTTAAGTTTTGAGCTGGGTTTAGGGCTAGGTTTCGGGTTATGTATAGGGATAGGTTTACGGTAGTTTTAGGGTTAGAATTAGAGTTAGGGCTAGGGTTATCATTAACTTTAGGGTTAGGGTTTAGGTATCAGATAGGGTTAGGTTATTTTTAGATTTTGGTTTAGAGTTAGAATTAGTGATAGGGTTAGGATTAGAGCTATGGTTATGTTTAGGTTTACGGTTAGGTTTATGGTTTGATCTAGAGTTAGGGCTATGCTAAGTGTTAATTTTAGGATTATGTCTATGGTTATTTTTCCAGGTAGGGTTAGAGTTAACATTAGTGTTTGTGCCAGAATTATCAATAAGTTTAAGTTTAGGGTTAGGGTAATGGGTAGGTTTAGAGCTAGGTTTAGGGCTAGGTTAAGTTTAGGATTTGGGCTAGGGTTAGGGTGAGAATTAGGGATAGGTCTAGGTTTATGCTTAGGGTAAGAATTAGGCTTTGAGCTATCTTAGGACTAAGGCGAAGGCTTGGGTTAGGTATAGGGCTAATGATAGGTTTAGGGTTATCCTTAGGGCTAGGTTTGGTCTAAAATTAGCTCTATGTTTAGTGCTAGGTTTAAACCTAGGGATAGTGCTATGGGTTATGTAAGATTTAGGCTTATGATTAAGGCGAGTTTTAGGGTTAGGGTTATGGCTGGGTTTAGAATTCGGTTTATGTTTGGTTAGTTTCAGGTTTAGAGGTAGGTTTACTTTTAAAGGCAGGATCAGTGTTTGGGTTAGAGTTAAAGTTAGGGTTAAAGCCAGAATTAGGAATAGGTTAAAGTCTAGGGGTAGAGTTAGTGTTTGGGTTAGGTAAAGGTTTTTGCTAGGGCTAGGGCTAGGATTTTGTTTAGATCTAGAGCTAGAGTTCAGGCAAGATTAAAGATTAGGTTAGGTCTAGAGGTAGTGGTAAGGTTAGGTTTAGGTGTTAGGTTACAAGTAGGCCTAGTGTTAGAGTTTGGATTAGGGTTAGGGTCAGGTTTAGACCTAGGGTTTATGTTATTGTCAGAATAACTGTCAGACTAAGGGTTATGATTTGGGATAGCATTAGAGTTAGAATGAGATCTAGCATTAGGGCTATTGATAGGGTTAGGATTTGGTTAACCTAAGGATTAGGGATATGTCTAGGGTTACCATTATGGTTAAGGTTTTGCTCAGTGTAAGGCATAGTGTTAGGGCTATGGTTAGGTGTATGGTTAAGGTTAAAGCTAGGTTTAGGGCTCAGATTTGGGCTAGTTTTTGTGTGAGGTTTAAGGCTAGGGTTAGAGCAAGGGCTAATATAAGAACTAGGGTTAAAATTAGGGTTAGAGGTAGGTGTATATCAAGTGTTAGGGTTAGTTTTAATATTACTGTGATATTTATAGCTAGGGTTAGTGTTAGGATATCAGTCAGGTCAGGGTTAGTTTTAAGGTAATGATTAGGACTCAAATTAGGGCTAGGGCTAGATCTAGGTGTAGTGCTAGGGTTTGTTTTAAGTTAAGGTTAGTGATAGGCCTGTTGCTTGGTTTTATTTTAGTGATATGGTTAGGGATAAGGATAGTTTTATGATTAGCTTTAGGTTTAGGGCTAGGGTTATGGTTAGGTTTAGGATTAAGTCTAGATTTAAAGCTAGGAATAGGGCTAGGTTTTGTCTTAATTTTAGGGCAAGAATTAGAGCTAGGAATAATGTCAAGTCCAGGTATATAGTTAGTGATATTTTTAGGGTTAGGTTTATGGCTAGGTCAAATTAAAGTGTTATGTTTAGGGAAAGGGTAAGATTAAGAGCTCGTGTATTCTTAGGGTCAGTGTCAGGCTTCGGGTTTGGGTTAGGTTAAGGTTTAGGGTTAAGGCTCAAGTTAGCATTAAGATTAGAATTAGGGTTAGGGTAATGGATAGTGATAGCTTTAGGGTTCAGATTAGTTTTAAGGTAATGGATATGGTTAGGGTTTGTGATAGGATTAGGGTTAGGCCTAGGGTAAGCATTAGGGTTATGGTTACAGTTAGAGTAATTTATACTGTTAGACCTAGGGTTAGGTCTAGGGTTATAGTTAAGATTAGGGCTTGAGTTAGGGTTAGGGTCAGGGATAGGGCGAGGGTTACATTTAGGATTAGGTTTAGGGTAGATTTTTAGGGTTTTATCTAGGAATTTTGCTATGGTAAGTTTAATTTAGGGTTTGGTCTATGGTTATGGTCATTGTTAGTCTTATGGGTAGGGATAGGGTTATCATTAGGATTAGGGAAATAGGTTAGATATCAGGTTAAAGATAAAATTATGTTTAGGTTAGCCTTAGGATTAGGTTTAGGATTAGGGTTAGGTTCACTGTTAGTTCTAGGGTTAGGTTTATTTTTAGGGTTAGGTTAGGTTTAACTTTTGGTCTAGTGTTATCATTAGGGTTAAGTTTAGGATTAGGGTAATGGGTATGGTTTGAGGTAGGGTTAGGGCTAGGGTTAAGGTTAGGATTAGGGCTGGGGTTAGATTTAGTGTTAGGCCTTTGGTTAGTGATAGGATTAGGTTAAGTGTAAGGGTTAGGGATTGAGCTAGGTTTAGGCCTAAGACGGGGTTATAGTTACAGTCTGGGATGGGTATTGTTAGGGTTAGGTTTAGGGCTAGGTTTAGCATTAAATTTAGGGTTATGGTTAGTGTAATGGATAAAGTTAGAGCTTGAGTTTGGGATGTGGTTACAGTTAGGATTAGGGCTAGATTTAGGGTGAGGTTTAGGGTTTGTGCTAGGGTTATATTTAGGGTAAGGTTTAGGGTTTGAGCTAGGGTTAGGCCTAGAACGAGAGTTATGGTTAGGGTTAGCGCTAGAACGAAGGTTAGGGTTAGGGTTAGGGTTAGGGCTAGGTTTGGTGTAAGAGTTATGCTTAGGGTTAGTTTTAGGGCTGCAATAAGGGCTAGGTTTTGTGTGAGGTTTAGGGCTAGTGTTAGGTATATGGGCAATATAAGAGCTAGAGTTATGGTTATGGATAGATTTAGAGTTCGTCTAGTTTTAGGATTAGATTTGGGGTAGGGTAAGGTTTACAGCTAGGGTTCTTGTTAGGGTAATTGTCAGGTTTCAGGTTAGGATTAGGTTTAGGATTAGGTCCAGAATGAGGACTAGGGTTAGGTAAAGGGGTAATATTAGTGTTTGTTTTAGATTAAGGATTATTGTTACGGCTAAGGCTAGGATTATGGCTATATTTAGGATTAGTTTTAGGTCTAGGGCTAGTGTTATTGTAAGGTTTACGGTTCGGGTTACTAGTAGGGCTAGTGTTAGTTTTCGGATAAGGGTTAGGTCAGGTTTAAACTTAGGCTTAGTGTTAGGATTAGAATAAGTGTCAGCTTTTGGGTAAGGGTTTTGGTCAAGTTTAGAGCTAGAATGAGGGCTAGAGTTAGGACTATTGATAGAGTTAGGTTTTGGGTTAGGAATAGAATTAGGGTTACGACTAGGGTAGAAATAGGGTGAAGGTTTGACTAAATGTAAGAAATAGGGTTAGAGCTAGGATTAGGACTAGGGATAGGGTTAGGGTTAGGGCCAGGGTTAGGCCTTGGATTAGGGATACTTTCTTGTGAGGTGTAGGGCTATGGCTAATTTAAGAACTGACATTATGATTACAGCTAGTTTTAGGGTTAGGTTTAGGGCGAGGTCTAGTGTTAGGATTAGGTTTAGGGAGAGATTGATGTGTACAGCTAGGGTTATTGTTAAGGTCAGATTCAGGGTTACTAGTAGTCCTAGGGTTAGGGTTAGGACTTTAATTAGGGCTAGGGTTAGGGCTAGGTGTTGTGTTAGGATTTGGTTCAGGTTAAGAGTTAGGGTCAGTGCTATGTCTCAGTTTTGCTTGAGTGCTAGGACTAGGGTTAGGGCTAGTTTTCAAATTAGCATTAGGGATACAGCTAGTGTTAGGGTGTGGTTTAGTCTTAGGGTTAGGGTTAGATTTGGAGTTAGGGTTAGATCTAGGATAGGGCTATAGTGAAGGTTAGGGCTAGGGTTATGGCTAGGGTTTTAGTTATCAAAAGGGATAGGGTTAGCACTAGGGATAGGGCTAGGGCAAGAGTTAGAGTTAGTCTTAGAGTTAGGGTTAGATTTAGGGTTAGAATTAGGGCTTAATTAGGGCTAGGATTAGAGTTAGGGTTAGTATTACAGCTAAGCCTAGGTTTATGGCTAGGTTATGGTTATGGTTATGGTTAGGTATGGTGTTATAGCTATCTTTAGAACTAGACGGAGGATTAAAATTAGCGTTAGGTCTATGGTTAGGGTTAGGTTTAGGATTAAGGCTAAGATTAGGTCAAAGCTTAGGGTAGAGTTTGTTTTAGGGTTAGGGATTAATTAGGGCGAGGGCTAATGTCAGGTCTAGGGTTATGGTTAGAGATAATTTTAGGGTTATGGCTATTAATGTTAAGATTAGATTTATGGATATGGTTAGGTTTAGGGTTGATGTTAAGTTTAGGTAATGTATAGTTTTAGGCTTAGGAATAGGTTTAGGGTTATCCTCAGGTTAGATTTAAGGTTAGGCTGAGGATTAGGGTAATGGATAGGGTTACAGCTGGGGTTAGGAAGAGGTTTATGGTTAGGATTAAGGCTAGGGTTAGGTTTTGGATTATGGCAAGAGTTAGGGTTAGGATTAGGTTTAGGGTAAGGGTTAGGACTAGAATGAGGGTTATGATTAGGGTTAAAGGTAATGTTAGGGTTCCAATTAGGTATATGTTTTGGGTTAGGTTAAGGCTAGGTTTAGGGCTATAGCTAATGTAAGAACTAGGTTACGTTTAGAACTAGTTTTAGGGTTAGGGTAAGGCTAGGTCGTAGAGTTAGGTTTAGGTTTAAGTTTTGAGTGATGTTTCGAGCTAGGGTTAGTGTAAGGGTCAGATTCAGAGTCAGGGTTTGTTTTAGAGTTAGTGATAGGACTCGAATTAGAGCTATGTTTAAGGCTAGGTGTAGGCTTAGGGTTTGGTTTATTTTAAAGGTTAGGGTTAGGGCTATGGCTAGATTTTTTGGGGGGTGGCTAGGGCTAGGTTAGGGCTACTTTTAGGATTAGCATTAGTGATATGGCTTGTGTTAGTGAGAGGTTTACCTTAGGGTTAGAGTTAGATTTAGAATTAGGGTTAGATATAGGATTAGGGCTAGGGCTAGTGTTAGGGCTAATGTAAAGTCAAGTGATAGGATTATGGTAATGGATAGGGTAGAGCTAAAATTAGGACTACAGCAAGAGTTAGAGTTAGTCTTAGGGCTAGGATTGGTTTAGGTTTAGGGCTAAATTGGGGCTAATATTAGGTCTAGAGTTTGTGTGAGTGTATGGATAGTTTTACGCTTAGGTTTAAGTTTAGGGATAGGGTTAGATTTAGGGGAAGGAATGGGATTATAGTTAGTTTTAGGGCTAGGTTGAAGGTTAGAATTTTGTTTAGGGCTAAAGTTATGGTTTGGTTTGGTTTAGTAATAAGGCTAGGTTTAGGGCTTGGATGAGGGCTAAATTTGTTTTAGGGTTATGGCAAGAATTAGGGCTAGGGCTAGTGTCAGGTCTAGGCTTATGTTAGCAATAGATTGAGGGTTAGATTTATGGCTAGGTCTAGTGTAAGGGTTCAGTTTAGGGTAAGGGTCAGGTTTAGAGCTAGGGGTATTATTAAGGTTAGAATTAGGTTTCAGGTTTCTTTTAGGTTAGGATTTAGGTCTAGAGCTTGAATTAGCATTAGGGTTTGATTAGGGTAATGATAGGTTTGGGTTTAGGGTTTATGTGAGGTGTAGGGTAATTGTTAGGGTTATAGTTAGCAAAAGGGTTAGGGTTAGGCCTAGGGTTAGCCTTAGGGTTATGGTTGTGCTTAGGATAATGGATAGGGTTAGGGTTAGAGTTATGGTTTGTATTAGGGCTAGATTTAGGGTTAGGCCTAGGTTAGGATTAGGTTCACGTTTAGATTATGGTTTAAAGTTTGAGCTAGGGTTAGTGCTAGGGCAAGGGTTAGGTTTAGGGTAGGTCTAGGTTATATATATGGTTAGGGTCAAGGTTAGTGTTAAGGTTAGGGCTAGAGTTATCATTAGATTTAGGGTATTGGATAGGGTTTGATTTTGTGTTAGGTTTAGGGTTGGGTTAGGTTTTGGCTTAAGGTTATAATTAGGGATAGGCTTAGGGTTAGGTTTAGGGTAATTTATAGGGTTTGAGCCAGGGTTATCTCTATGGCAAGGGTTAGGTTTATGGTTATAGGGTTAGGGTTAGGGTAGATTTAGGGTAAAGTGTAGGGTTATCATCAGGGTGGTGTTAGGGTTAGGGTAAAGGTTAGGGTTAGAGCTAGGGTTACGGCTAAGGTTATTATTAAGGTTAGGGTTAGAGTTAAGATAATATGTAGGCATAGAGCTAGGGTTAGGTATAGGGTTAAGGTTAGGATTAGGGCTAGGGTTAAGTTTAAGTTTAGGTTTTGGCCAGGGGTTAGTGTTAGCGTTAGTTTAAGTTTAAGGGTTAGGATTGAGCTAGTGTTTGGACTAGGATGAGGATTAGGGTTATAGTCTGTGTGATGGTTAGGGCTGGGTTTAGCATTAGGGTTATGGTTAGGATTAGGGTTAGGGTAATGGATAGAGTTAGAGGTAGGTTTTGGCCTATCATGGTGGCTAGTTTCAGGGTTAGTAATATGGCTAGGTCTAGTGTTAGGGTTATGTTTTTTGTTAGCATAAGGTTTAGAGCTGGAGATTGTGTTAGGCTGAGGGTCAGTGTTTTGTTTAGGGTTAGGTTTATTATTAGGGCCAGCATTAGGACTAGGGTTTGGTCTAGGGGTAGGGTTAGTGTTTGGGTTAGGTTAAGGGTTATTATTAGGGCTAGGACTAAGATTTTGTTTAGGGCTAGGCCTAGAGTTATCACTAAATATAGGATTAAGTGTAGGTTTACGTCTAGGGTTATGGTAAGTTTTAGTTATAGGGTTACAGGTAGTGCCAATGTTAGGGGTCAGTTTAGGGTTAGGGTCAGGTTTAGACCTATGGTTAGTTTTAGGGTCAGAATAAGGGTCAGGGTTAGGGTTAAGGTTTGGGATAGTGATAGAGCTAGATTGAGGATTAGGGTTAGGACTAGTAATAGAGTTATATTTTTGGTTAGGGTAAGAATTAGGTTTAGGATAAGGGTAGCTGTAGGGTTAGAGTTTGACTTAGGGAAAGGGATAGGGTTAGCGCTAATGTTAGGGCTATGGTTAGGGTTAGGGTAGGGCTAGGGTTAGGTTTATGGTTAGGGTTAAAGCAAGGGTTAGAGCTTGGATTAGGGCTAGGCTAGGATTTGTGTTAGCTTTAGGGCTACGGCTAATGTAAGAACAAGGGTTACATTTAGGGCTAGTTTTAGGGTTAGTATTATGTCTAGTTTCAGTGTTTGGTTAGGTTTTGGATTAGGTTATGTTTAGGGTAATGGATAGGTTAAAGTTAGCGAATGTGTTAGTGTTAGGCTGAGGGTTAGCATTAGGGATAGTAGTAGGGTTACGGTTAGTGTTAGAGTAATGGATAGGGTTAGAGCTAGGCTTAGGGCTAGGGTTATGGTTAGTTTTAGTGTTAGGGTTAGTGTTAGGTTTAGGGTCATTGCAAGGATTAAAGTTAGGTTAAGTTAGGGTAAGGATTAGGACTTGGTTTAGGTTTAGATTTAGGGTTAAAGCTAGGGTTGGAGCTTGCCTTAGGGATAGATTTTGGGTTACATTAGGGCTAGTGTTAGGGATACAGCTAATGTAAGAACTAGGGTTATAATTAGGGCTAATTTTAGGGTTACTGTTAGGGCTAAGTCTAGTTTTCTTCTTAGGTTAATTCCAGGGTGATGTTTTTAGCTAGAGTTAGTTTTAGGTTCAGATTCAGGGTCAGGGTTAGTTTTAGGGTTGGTGATAGGAGTCGAGTTAGAGGTAGGCTTAGGGCTAGATGTCGGTTAATATTTGGTTTAGGTTAAGGGTTAGGGTTAGTGATATGGTTCATTATGTTTTATGGCTAAGGCTAAAGTTAAGCATAGTTTTATGATTAATGTTAGTCATGTTCCTAGTGATAGGCTGATTTTAGGTTTAGGGGAACATTTAGAGTTATGGTTAATTCTATGGTTAGGGCTATGGCTAGGGTTAGGGCTAAGGTTAAGTCTAGTGTTTACTGTAATGGATAGGGTTAGAACTAGGTATAGAGCTAGGGTGATACAGCTAGTCTTAAGGCTAAAGTTAGGGATAAGTTTAGGGCTAAAATAGGGCTAGAAGTATGTCTAGGATTGGTGTTAGGGTTAGGCCTCAAATTAGGGCTATGCTTAGGATTAGGCTTATGGTTAGGTTTAGGGGAATAGATGGGGTTATATCTAGGTTTATGGCTAGGGCAATGATTAGAATTTGATTTAGAGCTAGGGTTAGGTTTGTGTTAGGATTAAAGCTAGATTTGATGTTAGGATGAGGGCTAGGGTTTGTGTTAGTGTTCAAGCAAGTTTTAGGGATAGGAATAATGTCAGGTTTAGGATTACAGCTAGGGATAGTTATATGGTAAGGTTTGTGCATAAGTCTAATGTTAGGTTTAGGGTAAGGTGTATTTTTATGGTCAGGGTCAGGTTTCGGTTTTGTGTTTGGTTTATTATTAGGTTTAGGGCTCAAATTAGCTTTAGGGTTAGAATTAAGGTTAGGTTATTGGATTGGTTTAGGTTTAGGATTCAGGTTAAATTAGGGTAATTGGTAGGGTTAGGGTTAGTGATAGGGTTAGGGTTAGGATTAGGAGTATCATTTGGGTTAGGGTTATTGTTAGGTTAATGAATATAATTAGAGGTAGGGTTAGGGCTAAGGTTTTGGATAGGATTAGGGCTAGAGTAAGGGTTATGGTTAGGACTAAGCCTAGGATTAGGGTTTGGGTTACGTTTAGGGTACAGGTTAGGTTTTGATCTAGGGTTACAGCTGGGGTGAGGGTTGGGTTTAAGATTACGTCTAGGGTTAGATTTATGGTTAAGGTTAGGGTTAGTGTTAGGGTTAGGGCTAAGGTTTTTTTAGAGTTAGATTGATGGATAGGGTTTGATGTTGGGTCAGGGTTAGGGGTAGTTTTAGGTTTAGGGGTAGTTTTAGGTTTAGGGTTAGTGTTAGATTAAGGGTTAGGCTTTTATCTAGTGTTAAGGCTATGATGAGGGTTAGGTTTAGGTTGTGGTCTAGGATTAGGATTACATTAGGATTAGAGCTAGAGTTATCATTAGGGTTAAATTTCGGTTTAGGATAATGGATAATTTTAGAGATAGTATTAGGGCTAGTGTTAACATTATGATTAAGCCTAGGATTAGGATTAGGTTGAGGTATAGGTCTAGGGTTATATTTATGGTTCGGTTTTGGGTTTCATTTAGGGTTATTTCTAATGCGAGGGTTAGGGTTAATGTGAGGTTTATGTTTAGGGTAAGGGATCAGGTTAGGTTAGGGTTAGGGTTACGCTTTGGGCTAGATTTAGGCCTAGGATTAGGGCTATGTTTTGTGTTATGTTTAGAGCTAGTTTTACTGCTATGGTAATGTAAGGGTTATGTTTACAGTCTAGTGTTATGTTTAGGTTTAGTTTTCAGTTAAGGTCAGTTTTATACCAAGGGTTAGTTTTAGTGTCAAGGTCTGTGTTTGGATTAGGGTTAGGGTTAGGGTTAGAGCTGGAATTAGGATTGGTTAGGTCTAGAGGTAAGGTTAGTATTTGGCTTCGGTTAAGGGTTATTATAAAGCTAGGACTAGGATTTTGTTTAGTTCTTCATTAACGATATGCCTAGATTTAGGATTAGATTTAATCTAGGGCTAGTGTTAAGGTTAGGTTTAGATATAGGGTTATGGGTGGGGCTAGTGTTAGGATTTGGTTTAGGTTCAGGGTCAGAATAAGGGTCAGGGTTAGGGTTAGTGTTTGGGTTATGGTTATAATAAGAATGAGGGCTATGTTTAGGACTAGTAATAGGATTAGGGTTTGGGTTAGACTAAGGATTAGTTTTTGGACTAGGTTTAGCATTATGGTTGGGGTTTGGCTAGAGTAAAGGTTAAGGATAGCTCTAGGATTAGAAATAGGGTTTGGGTTAGGGTTAGGTCTAGTGTTTGGGTTATGGTTAAGTGTAAATCTAGGTTTATGTCTCAGATTTGGGCTAGGTTTTGGATAGCATTAGGTTTAAGGTTACAGCTAATGTATGATCTAGGGTTATGATTAGAATTAGGGTTAGGACTAGTTCTAGTGATAGGTTACAGTTTAGGTTTAGGGTGATGTTTAGAGGTAGGTTTATTGTTAATGTCATAGACAGGATTAGGGTTAGTGTTAGGGTTAATATTAGGACTCGAATTAGGGCTAGGCTTAGGGCTAGATGTAAGGTTATAGTTTGGTTGATATAAAAGTTGAGAGTTACTGTTATGGCTCAGTTTTGTTTTAGGGCTAAACCTATGGTTAGGGCTAAATTTAGGATTAGATTTAGGGTTAGGGATAGTATTAGGGTTAGCTTTAGGTGTAGAATTAGGTTTAGATTTAGAGTTAGGTTTAGATCTATGGTTCGGACAAGGTGTAAGGTTAGGTCTAGGGTTATTCCAGGCTTAGGGCTAGGAATAAGGTTAAGGTAAGTGATAGGGTTAAAATTAGGGCTAGGGATAGGGCGAGAGTTATAGTTAGTCTTAAAGCTAGGGTTAAAATTAGGTTTAGGATTAGGTCTAGGGTTAGTGTTAGAGTTAGTCCTACGGTTAAGGTTAGGGCTGGGGTTACTGTTAGTGTTAGGGTTAGGATTTGAGTTTGGTTTAGGGTAAGCAATGGGTTATAACTAGGTTTAGGGCTAGGGTAAGTGTTATAATTAGGGTTAGGTTATGATTAAGGCTACGTTTTGGGCTACAATGAGAGCTAGTGTTCGTATTAGGGTTAGGGCTAGGATTAGGACGAGGGCTAATGTCAGGTCTAGGGTTTCAGTTAGGAATAGGTTTCGGGTTATGTTTATGGTTAGGTCTTAGGGTGTGGTTTAAGTTAAGGTTTAGGTTTAGGGCTTGAATTAGCATTAGGGTTAGAGTTAGGGTTAGGGTAACAAATAGGCTTAGGAATAGGGTTCAGGTTAGTTTTAGGGTAATCGATACGTTTAGAGATTGTGATAGGGTTAGGGTTAAGCCTAGGGTTAGCATTAGGTTTAGGATTATGGTTAGGTTAATGGATAGAATTAGAGCTACGTTTAGGGCTAGGGTTAAGGTTAGGATTAGTGCTAGTTTTATGTTATGGTTTGGGATAGGGCTAGGGTTATATTAAGGGTAAATGTTAGGCTTTGAGATAGGGTTTGGTCTAAAGCAAGGCTTAGGGTTAGTGTTAGGGCTAGGGTTAGTTTTAGGGTTACACTTAGGGCTATGTTCAGGCCTAGAATTAGGGTTAAGTTTCGTGTTAATTTAGGCCTAAGGTTTGAGCCATGGGTAATGTAAGAGCTAGGGTTTTGATTAGGGCTCGTTTTAGGTTTAGGGTTATGGCTAGGTCTATTGTTAGGATTAGGTTTTGGTTTAGGGTGAGCTTTGGAGCTAGGATTATGTTAGGGTCAGGGCCAGTGTTCAGGTTAGTGTTAGTGTTGGTTTTAGTGCCAGAATTAGGACTAGTGTTAGGTCCAGGGGTAGGGTTAGTGTTTGGGTTAGGTTAAGGGTTATTGTTAGGGCTAGGGCTGGAATGTTGTTAAGGTCTAGGTCTAGAGATATGGTTATCTTTAGGATTAGGTTTAGGTCTAGGGCTAGTTTTAGGTTTAGTATTAAGTATAGGATTACCGGTTTAGGTTTAAGTATAGGATTAGTGTTCGGTTTTGTGTTAGGGTTAGGTTTAGACCTTCAGTTTGTGTCATCGATAGGATTTGGGTTTGGGTTAGGGTTAGAGCTAGAATAAAGTTTAGAGTTAGGACTAGTAATAGGGTTAGTGTTTTGGTTAGGCTCTGGATTAGTGTTAAGACTAGGGTTATCATTAATTTTAGGGTTTCTGTTAGGGTTAGGGCTAGGATTAGTATTAGGGTGAATGTCAGATCTAGGGTAACAGTTAGGAATAGTTTTACGGTTAGGTTTATCACTATGTTTAGTGTAAGGGTTGGGTTTTTACGGGTCAAGTTTAGAGCAAGGGGTATTATTAAGGTCAGGGTAAGGTTTACTGTTTTGTTTAGGTTAGGGTTTAGGATTAGGGCTCGAATTAGCATTAGGGTTTGGGTTACGGTAATTATAGAGTTTGGTTTAGCATTCAGGTTAAATTTACTATAATGGATAGGGTTACAGTTAGGAATAGGGCTAGATTTAGGCCTAAAGTTAGCATTATAATTAGCATTATGTTTATGGTAATTGATAGGATTAGAGCTAAATTTGGGGCTAGGTTTATTGATAGGATTATGGCTAGGTTTAGGGTTAGGGTATGGGTTTGGTTTGTGTTAAGGTTAGGGCTAGAATTACTGCTAGGGCAAATGTCAGGTCTAGGGTTATAGTTAGGGTTAGTTTTAGGGTTAGATTTATGGCTAGGTCTAGTATAATTTTAGGTTTGGGGTAGGGTCAAGATTAGAGCTAGGTATATTATCATGAGAAGGGTGAGAGTTAGGGTTTGGGTTAGGTTAAGGTTTAGGGTTAGGGCTCAAATTAGCATTAGGGTTAGGGTTAGGGTTGGGGTTAGGGTTAGGGTTCAGATTAGGTTTAGGTTAATGAAATAGGTTAGGGTTAGGGATAAGTATAGGTTTAGGCCTAGGGTTACCATTAGAGTTATGGTTACGGATAGGTTTAGAGCTAGTGATAGGGATAGGGTAATGGTTAGATTCAGGTTAGTGTTAGGTTAAGGTTTAGGGCTAGGTTATGGGTTAGGTTTAAGTTTAAGGTTTGGTTAAAGCTAGGTTTAAGGCTTGGATTAGGGCTTGGTTTGGGGTTTCGTTTGGGTTAGGGTTAGGGCTATGGCTAATGTATTAACTAGTGTTACAATTAGTGGTAGTTTTAGGGTTAGGGTTAGGTTTAGGGTTAGGGCTTGTCTAGTGTTGTGATTAAGTTTAGGGTTAGAGTGATGTTTTGAGCAAGGATTATTGTTAGGGTCACTGTTAGAGTCAAGGTTAGTTTTAGGGTTAGGGTTAGAAATCGAATTATGGCTAAAGTTAGTACTAGGTGTACAGTTAGAGCTTGATTTATGTTAATCGTTAGCAATATATGTTGGTTTTGCATTAAGTCTAGGGCCACAATTATGGCTAGATTATGGATTAGCATTATGGTTAAGGCTAGTGTGAGGTTGAGGTTTAGGCTTAGAGTTAGGTTTAAATTTAGAGTTATGGTTAGATCTAGGGTTAACACTAGGACTAGGGCTAGATTTAGAGTGAGGTGTAGGGTTATGGAAACGAACATGATTAGAACTAGGTATACTTCTAGGGTGAGAATTAGAGTTACTCTTAGTAGTAGTCTTAGGGTTAGGGTTAGGTTAAGGGCTTAATTAAGGCTAGGATTAGGGATAGGGTTTCATCTAAATTAGGGCTAGGATTAGTGCTAGGGTTAGTGATAGGTTTAGGTTAAAGTTCAGCTTTAGGACTAGGGCTATTATTAGGGTCAGGGTCAGTGTCAGGATCAGCATTTCGATTAAGTCTAGGATTACGGCTAGGTTTAGGGATAGGTCTAGGTTGTGATTTGGGGTAAGTTTTAGGGTTGCGGTAAGTATTAGGTTTAGGGCTAGGGTATTGGTTAGGTTAAGGTTAGGGTTAGTGTTTGAGCTAGGCTTAAGGCTAGGGTGAGGGTTAGGTTTAGGTTTAGGTCTAGTTTTACATTTATGGTTAGAGTTAGGTTTAGTGTTAGGGATAGAGTTTTAACTAGGGTTAATGTTAGGGTAATGGATATGGTTAGAGCTAAAGTTCAGGCTAGGTTTAATGTTAGGATTAGGGTTAGGTTTAGGATTAGGGTTTAGGATAGAGCTAGGGTTATGTTTAGTGAAAAGTTTAGGCTTTTTTGCTAGGGTTAGGTCTAAGGTGAGGCTTAGGTTAGGGCTAGGTTTAGGGCTAGGGTTAAGCTGAAGGTTATGCTTAGAGCTAATTTTAAGCCTAGGTTTTGTGTTAGATTTTGTGTTAGGTTTAGGACAATGCATACTGTAAGAACTAGGCTATGTTTAGGGGTAGTTTTAGGGTTAGGATTATGGCTAGGTCTAGTGTTAGGTCTAGGTTTTGGGTCAGTGTGAGGTTTAAAGCTAGATTCAGTGTTAGAATCAGGGTCAGTTTTGTGGATAGGGTTAGGGTTAGATCAAGAATTAGTACTAGGTTTAGGTCTAGGGGTAGGGTAAGTGTTCTTTTTAGGTAAAGGGTTATTGTTAGGGCTAGTGCTAGGTTTTTGTTTAGGTCTAGGGCTAGAGTTATAGCTATATTTAGGATTAGCTTTGGGTCTTGGTCTAGTGTTAGGCTTAGGTATAGGTAAAGGTCTACCAGTAGGGCTAGTGTTAGGAATTCATTTAGGGTTAGGCTCACGTTTATACCTAGGGTTAATGTTAGGGTCAAATGAGGGTCGGGGTTAGGATTAGAGGTAGAATTAGGGCTAGGGTTAAGACTACTATTATGGTTAGAATTTAAGTTAGGCTAAAGTTTAGGATTAGAACTAGGGTTAGCATTTGGGTTAGAGTTTGTGTTAGTGTAAGTGATAGGGTTAGAGTTAGGGTTAGGGTTAGTGTTAGGGTTAGGGTTAGGGCTAGTATTAGGGTTAGAGGTAGGGTTAGGGCTCAGATTAAGGGTAGAATTTGTTTTACGGTTAGGGCTATAGTTAGGACAATGACTAAAGTACGAACTAGTGTTATGATTAAGGCTACTTTCCGGGTTAGGTTAAGGCTAGATATAGTGTTAGTGTTAATTTAAGGTTAGGGTGATTTTTAGAGCTAGGATTAGTGTTAAGGTAAGTTTTAGAGTCAGGGTTAGTTTTAGGGCTAGTTGTAGGCTTAGGGTTTAATTTATATTTAGGGTTAAGATTAGGGATATGGCATGGTTTTGGTTGATGGCTAGGGCTAGGGATAGGGCAAGTTTTAAGATTAGCATTATGATTAGGTGTAGTGTTAGAGTTTGGTTTAGGTTTATTTTCAGTTAAATTTAGAGTTAGTTTTATATTTAGACTTAGGCTTAGATCAAGGATTAGGATTAAGGCTAAGGATAGAATTAGGGCTAGGGCGAGAGTTAGAGTTAGTGTTATGGCTAGGTTTAGGGTTAAGATAGGATTAAATAAAGGCTAGGATTAGCAGTAGGCTTTGTGTTAGGCCTAGGTTTAGGGTGAGGGTTAGGGTTAGGTTTAGGGTTAAGGTTAATTTTGGGATACAGGATGAGGTTATAGGTAGATTTAGGGCCAGGGCAAAGAACAGTATTAGGGTTTGGGCTCGGGTTATGATTTGGGCTAGGATTAAGCCTAGGTTTAGGGCTAGGATTGTAGCTAGGGCTAATATCAGGTCTAGTGTTATGGTTAAAATAATTTTAGGGTTAGGTTTATGGCTATTTCTAGTGTAAGGGTTATGTGTAGGGTTAAGGTCAGGTTTAGAGCTAAGGGTACTATTAGGGTCAGGGTAGCGATTCCTATTTTGGATAGGTTAATGATTAATATTAAGGCTCAAATTAGCATTAGAGTTAGGATTACGGTAAAGATAGTGTTAGGTTTAGGTTTCAGGTTAGGTTTAGAATAATGGATAGGGTTAGGATTAAGGATACAGTTATATTTAGGCAAAGGTTTAGCATTATGGTTAGGGTTAGGGTTAGGGTAATTGATAGGGTTAGAGATAGGGGTACAGCTAGGGTGAATGTTATGATTATTGATAGGGTTATGCTTAGGGTTAGTGTTAGGGTTAAATCTAGAGTTACGGCTATGATTATAGTTACAATTAGTGATAGGGTTAGGATTAGGGGTAAATCTATTGATAGTGCCCAGAAGAAGGCTAGGTTTTCATTTAAGTTAAGGAGAGGTTTAGGGTTACGGCTAATTTAAGTATCAGGGTTTTGATTAGATCTAATTTTATGGTTAGGGTTAGGGTTAGGGCTAGGTTTATTGTTAGGTTTAGGTATAGGGTTAGATTGAAGTTTAGAGCTAGGGTTAGTGTTAAGGTCAGAATTAGGGTCAAGGTTAGTTTTAGGGTTTGGCTTAAAACTCCAATTAGGGCTAGAGTTATGTCTAAGTTTAGGGTTAGGGCTTAGATTATATTAAGGGTTAGGATTAGGTCTATGTGTTGGTTTTGTTTTAGGGCTAAAGTTAATGCTACTTTTAGGATTAGCCTTAGGGTTATGGATAATGTTAGGTTTAGGTTTAGGTTAAAGTTTAGGGTTAGATTTAGAGTTAGGGTTAGATCTAGGGTTGTTGCTAGGGCTATGAATAGGGCTAGTGTTAGACCTATGGTTTGGGCTAGGATTAGGGTTCCAGTAAATTATAGGGTTAGAACTAGGTTTAGGACTAAGGTGAGAGTTAGGTTAGTGTTTGGACTAGGGTTAGGGTTAAGGTTATTGATAGGGATAAATTAGATCTAGTATTAGGGCTAGGGTTAGTGTTCGGTTTAGGCCTAGGTTTGTGGTTAATGTTATAATTAAGGCTATGTTTAGGGCTAGGATATGGGCTAGGGTTTGTGTTAGGGTAAGGGCTAGTATCATGACTAGGGCTAATATAAGATCTAGCATTATGCTTAAGGATAGTTTTAGGGTTAGTTTTATGGATAGGTCTAGTGTAAGGGTTAGGTATACTGTAAGATTGACTTTTAGATATAGGAGAATTATTAGGGTCAGTGTCAGTATTAGGGTTTGGTTTAGGTTTGAGTTTAGAGTTAGGGCTCGAATTAGCATTAGGTTTAAGGTTAGAGTAACGATGGAATAGGTCTAGGGTTCAGTATAGGTTTAGGGTAATTGATAAGTTTGGGGATAGTGATATGTTTAGGGTTAGACCTAGGGTTAGTATTAGGGTAAGTGTTATGTTTAGGATAATGATACAGTTAGACTTAAGGTTAGGGCTAGGTTTATGGTTAGGATTAGGACTTGAATTAGGGTTAGGGTGAGAGTTAGAACTATGGTTAGGTTAGGGTTATGTTAAGTGTAAGATTTAGGTTCTGAACTATGGTTTGAGATTGGCTGAGAGTTAGGTTCAAGATTAGGTCTAGGGATATGATTATGGTATATTTTGGGTTAGGGTTATGGTTAGAATAAGACCAAGGATTAGTGGTAGTGTCAAAAAAAGGGTAAGGGTTACTGTTAAGTTTTTGTATAGGGCTAGATCTATAATGTGCTCAAGGGTAAGGGCTATTAATAGGGTTAGTGTTTTGGTTAGCCTAAGTATTAGGGATAGGTCTGTGGTTACCCTTAGGTTTAGGGTTTTTCTTAGGTAAGAGATTGGTTTAGAGCTAGGGTAATGGCTACAGTTATGGTTAAAATTAGGGTTAAAGCTAGGTTTAGGGCTCGGGTTTGGCCTAGGTCTTGTGTTAGGTTTAGGGCTAGTGTTAGGACAATGGCAAATGTAAGAACTAGTATTGCCAGTAGGGTTAGTTTTAGTGTTAGGGTATGTGTTAGGTTTAGTGTTAGAATTAGCTTTAAGTTTAGGGTTATATGTATAGCTAGGGTTCGTGTTAGGATAGGAGTCAGGGTCAGGATAGGGCAATTGTGACAAAAAGGGTTAGGGTTAGAGTTAGGGTTACCTTATGGTAAGGGATGAGGTTTTGGCTAGGTTTAGGGATAGGTCAAGTGTTAGTATTAGGGTTAGGGCTTAGTTAGGCTTAGGGTTATAATTAAGGCTAGGTTTATGGCTAGTTTTAGTTTTAGGGTTAGAGGTAGGACTCAAATTAGGGCTAGGGTTACTGTTAGGGTTCAGTTTAGGGCGAGGGAGGTGTTCAGAGCTAGGTGAGTGTTAGGATATTTGTCAGGGTCAGGGTTGTTTTTAAGGTTAGGGTTAGGACTCGAATTAGGGCTAGGGTTAGGTCTAGTTGTAGTGTTAGGATTTGGTTTATGTTAAGGTTTAGGGTTGGGGATCATACTCAGTTTTGTTTTAGTTCTAGGGTTAGGGTTAGTGCTAGTATTAGTTTTAGGCTTAGGCTTAGGGTTACGGTTATATTTGGAATTAGGTTTAGATCTTGGGTTAGGGCTAGAACTAAGGATATGGCAAGGATTATGGCTAGGTTTATGGTTATGGTAAAGGATAGAGTTAGAACTAGAGATAGGGCTAGGGTGAGATTTAGTCTTAGGGCTAGGGTTAGGGTTACAGTTTGAGATAGAGGCTAAATTAGTGCTAGGATTAGGGCTAGGTTTAGTGTTTAGTTTAAGACTAGGTTGAGGGTTAGGGTTAGAGTTATGGTTAGGGTTAGGGTGAGGGTTAGAGTTTAAGTTAGAGTTTAGAGTTTAGGTTTAGAGTTAGGGCAAAGTTTGGGGTAAGGGATAGCTTTATAGTTATGTTTAGAGGTAGGGTGAGGGTTAGAATTAGGGTTAGAGCTGTGGTTAGGGTTAGGGTTATGATTAAGGCTAGGTTGAGGTCTAGGATGATGGCTAGTATTAGTGATAGGGCTAATTTCAGGTTCAGAATTATGGTTCAATATAGTTTTAGAGTTAGGATTATTGGTATGTCTAGTGTAAGGGTTAGGTTTAGGGTTAGTGTCAGGTTTAGAGCTAGGGGTATTATTAGGGTCAAGTTCTGGGTTAGGGTTTTGGCCAGTTAATGTTTAAATGTAGAGTTTGAATTAGCATTAGGGTTATGGTTATGGTAATGGTTAGATTTAGAAATCAGTTTATGACTTGGGTTCTGGTTATGATTAGGGATAGGTTTGGGTTAAGTTATTATAGGGTTAATGTTAAGGCTAATGTAACTACTAGCGTTATGATTACAGCTAATTTTATTGTTTTGGGGCTAGGTTTACTGTTAGGTTTACATTTAGGGTTAGGGTGATGTTTTGACCTTGAGTTAGATTTATGGTCAGATTTAGAGTCATGGTTAGTTTTAGGGTTTGGCTTAAAAGTTGAATTAGGACTGGGGTTAGGGCTAGGTGTAGGGTTAGGGCTTGGTTTAGGTTAAGGGTTAGGGTTAGAGCTTTGGCTAAGTTTGGTTTTAGGGCTAGGTTTAGGGTTAGTGAAATTTTTAGGATTAGTGTTAGGGTTAGGGGTAGTCTTAGATTTAGGCTTAGGCTTCAGTTTAGGGATAAATTTAAAGTTAGGTTTTAATCTAAGGTTAGTGCTAGGACTAAGGATAGGGCAAGGGTTAGTACTAGGATTTTGGATAGTTTTAGGTTTATGGGAAGGGATAGAATTAGAATGAGTGATATGGCCAGTGTGAGAGTTATTCTTAGGGCTTGGATTAGGGTTAGGGTTAGAGATAGGGCTAAATTATGGCTAGGATTAGTGTTAGGGCTAGTGTTAGGGCTAGTTTTAGAATTAGCATCAGGTTTAGGGCTAGTTTTAGGCTTAAGCACTGAGTTAGAGTTAGATTATAAGTTAGGTTTAGATCTGGTTTTAAAGATAGGGCTAAGGATAGGGCAATTGTGACAAAAAGGGTTAGGGTTAGAGTTAGGGTTACGTTATGGTAAGGGATGAGGTTTTGGCTAGGTTTAGGGCTAGGGCAAGTGTTTGTATTAGGGTTAGGGCTTAGTTAGGCTTAGGATTATGATTAAGGCTCGGTTTATGGCTAGGAATTTGTTTAGGGTTTGTGTTAGGGTTAGCAATACTATTAGGGCTAGGGCTAATGTGAGGTGTAGGGTTAGCATTTGAGCTAGTTATGGTATTAGGTTTATGGCTTGTTCCATTGTAAGAATTACGTTTATGGTAAGATTTAGGTTTATATCTAGGGTTATATTTAGGGTCAGGTACAGGGTTATGGTTTGGGTTAGGTTAGGATTTAGGTTTAGGGTAATGACAGGATCAACATTAGGTTTTAGGTTTGGTTTAGTGTAATGGATAGGGTTAGGGTTAGGCCTAGTTTTAGTTTAAGGGTTAGGGTTATTTTTAGGGTAATGGATAGGTTTAGACTTAAGGTTAGGGCTAGGGTTATGTATAGGGTAAGGGCTATTTTTGGGTTAGGGTTAGGTTTAAGTTTAGGGTTAAATCTAGGTTTACTACTCGGATTAAGCCTAGGTTTTGGGTTAGGTAGGGCTAGGATTAAGGCTATGGCTAATGTATGAAGTAGGGTTATTATTAGTGCTAGTTATAGGATTAGAGTTAGGGATAGATCTAGTGTTATGTTGAAGAATATGGTGATGATGATTTTTAGAACCATGGTTAGTTTTAGGGTCAGAGTCAGGGTCAGGTTAGCTTTTGGTTTAGGTTTAGGTCTAGAATTAGGGATATATTTAGTGCTAGGTGTATGGTTAGGGTTTGGTTTAGGTTAAGGGTTAGGGTTACGGATATGGCTCGGTTTTGGTTTAGGGCTAGAGATAGTGTTAGAGCTAGTTTTAGGATTAGCGTTAGTGTTAGGGCTAGTGTTAGGTTTAGGTTTAGGCTTAGTTTTAGGGTTGGGTTTATAGTTAGGGTTAGAGCTAGGATTATGGCCAGGGTTATGAATCAGGCTAAGATTGCACCAATGGTTAGGACTAGGATTAGTGTTCTACTAAATGATAGATTTAGAACAATAGTTAGGGTTAGGGTGAGAGTTAGAGTTAGTCTTTGTCTAGAGTTTGGGTTAGGATTAGTGATAGGGCTAAATTAGGGCTAAGATTATGACAAGGATTCGTGTTAGGTTTAGGCTAATGGTTTGGGTTAGGGATAAAATTAAGGCTATGTTTAGGGCTAGGATAAGGGCTAGGAGTTGTGTTAGGGTTAGCGCTAGGATTAAGGCTAGGTTTAATATCAGGTCTAGGGTTAAGGTTAGGAATAGTTTTAGCTTTAGGTTTAAGGCTAGGTCTTGTGTAAGTGTTAGGTTGGGTAAGAGTCAGGTTTATAGCTAGGGGAATTATTAGAGTCATGGTCAGTTTTAGGGTTTGGTTTAGGTTTGAGTTTAGGTTAGGGCTCGAATTAGCATTAGGGTTAGCATAATGATTGGCTTAGGTTTAGGGTTCAGGGTAGGTTTAGAGTAATTGATAGGTTAGGGGAAAGAGATAGGGTTAGGGTTAAGGCTAGGGTTAGCATTATGGTAAGCGTTATTTATAGGGTAATTGATACAGTTAGAGTTAAGGCTAGGGATAGGGTTATGGTTAGGATTAAGTCTTGTGTTAGGGTTAAGGTGAGGGTTAGAACTAGGATTAGGTTTGGGGTTATGTTTAGCATAAGGGTTAGGTTCTGAGGTATGTTTAGAGCTAGGCTGAGAGTTAGGTTTAGAGTTGTCTAGGGATAGGATTATGGTAAATTTTGGGTTAGGGTTGGGGTTAGGGTTAGACCTAGGTTTAGTGTTAGGGTCAGAATAAGGGTCAGGGTTAGGGTTAGGGTTTTTGATAGTGTTAGAGCTAAAATGAACGCTCCAGTTAGGATTATTAATAGGGTTAGGGTTTTGGTTAGTCTAAGGACTAGGGATAGGTCTTGGGTTACTCTTACGTTTAGGGTTTCACATAGGTTAAGGGATTGATTTAGATCTAGTTTTAGGGCTATGGTTAGGGTTAGAATTAGCATTAAAGCTAGGTTTAGGGCTCAGTTTAGGACTAGTTTTTGTGTTAGGTTTAGGGCTAGGATTGGGTAATGGCTAATGTAAGAACTAGGGTTACCTTTAGGGTTTGTTTTAGGGTTAGGGTTAGGGGTAGGTTCAGGGGTTGGGTTAGGTTTAAGGTTAGGGTAATATTTATAGCTACGGTTCTTGTTAGGATAGGAGTCAGGATCAGGGTTAGTTTTATGGTTAACATTAAGTCTCAAATTACTGCTATTGTTAATGTTAGTGTTTTGTTTGAGTTTAGGGCAGTGTTTAGAGCTATGGTGAGTGGTCAGATATGAGTCAGGGTGAGGATTAGTTTTAAGGTGAGGCTTAAGACTCAAATTAGGGCTAGGTTTAGGTCGAGGTGTAGTGTTAGTGTTTGGTTTAAGTTAAGGTTTATTGTTAAGGCTATTGTTCAGTTTTGGTTCACTGCTAGGATTAGGGTCAGGGCTAGTTTTACGATTAGCATTAGGGTTGTGGCTAGTGTTAGTTTCGGCTTAGGCATAGGTTTAAGAATAGATTTAGAGTTAGAGTTAGGGCTGGGACCAACTTTATGGCAAGTGTTAAGGCCAATGTTAGGTTTACAGTAGTGGATAGGGATAGAACTAGGGATAGGGCTAGGACAAGAGTTAGAGTTAGTCTTAGGACTAGGATTAGGATTGGGTTAGAGATAGAGCTAAATTAGGACTAGGATTAGGGCTAGGTTTTGTGTTTATCTTATGCCTAGGTTTAGGGTAAGGATTAGGTGTAAATGTAAGGTAAAGAATGTCATTATAACTAGGTTTAGAGCTATGGTGAAGGTTAGAATTAGGGTTAGGTGTAGGGCTAGAGTTAGGGTTATGATTAAGGCTAGGTTTAGGGCTAGGATTAGGGCTAGGTGTTTTTAGGGTTAGGGCTAGGATTAGAGCTATGCCTAATTTCAGGTCCAGAATTATGGTTAAAGATAGATTTAGGATTAGGTTTATGGCTACGTCTGGGCTAAGGGTTAGGTGGTGGGTTATGGTCAAGTTTAGAGCTGGGGTATTATTAGGGTCAAGGTCTGGGTTAGGGTTTGGGATAGGTTAAGGTTGCAAGTGTGGGCTTGAATTAGTTTTAGGATTAGGGTTAGGGTAATGATAGTGTTAGGTTTAGGATTTAGGTTAGGTTTAGGATAATGGAAGTGTTAGGATTCAGGAGAGGGTGAGGTTTATGCCTAGGGTTATCAATATAGTTAGGGTTCAGCTTATGGTAATGGATAGAGTTGGAGATCATTTTAAGGCTAGAGTTGTGGTTACAATTACGGATAGTGTTAGGGTTATGTTAGGTTTAACCTATGGTTAGGTCTTGGATTAGGGCTAGGTTTGGGGTTATGCTAGGCCTAGGGTTAGGTTTACAGCTAATGTATGTATTAGATTTACAATTAGGGCTAGTTTTAGGGTTTTAGTGCTAGGTTTAGTGTTAGGGTTAGGTTTAGGGTTAGGGTGATGTTTACAGCTATAAGTGTTAGGGTCAGTGTCAGGTTCAAAGTTAGTTTTAGGGTTCAGCTTCCAACTCAGATTAGAGCTAGGTTTAGGACTATGTGTAAGGTTAGGGTTTGGTTTAGGTTAATGGTTAAGGTTAGAGCTTTGTCTCGGTTTTGTTATAGGGCTAGGGCAAAGGTTAGGGCTCATTTTAGGATTAGTGTTGTGGTTTGGGCTAGCGTTAGGGGTAGGCTTAAGCTTTGGTTTAGGGCTGGATTTAGAGTTACGTTTTGCCCAAGGTTAGTTTTAGGGATAAGGATAGGGCAAGGGCTTGTTCTAGGGTTAGGGCTAGGGTTAGGGTTATGGTAAAGGAGGGGTTAGAACGAGTGATAGGGCTTTTGGTAGAGTTAGAGTTAGTCTTAGGGCTAGGGTTAATGTTAGGTTTAGGGATAGGGCTGAATTATGGCTATTGTTATGTTAGGGCTACGGTTAGGGCTAGTTTTAGGATTAGGATTAGGTATCGAGTTAGGGTTAGATTTAGAGTTACTTTTAGATCTAGGGTTAGTGCTAGGCCTACGAATAATGCAAGGGTTATCATTAGGGTTACGGTTAGAGTTAGGTTTTAATTTAGGCTAAGGATATGGTTATAGCTAGGTTTAGGGCAAGGGTGAAGGTTAGTATAGGGTTAGAACTAGGCTTAGGGTTAGGGTTATGATTAAGGCTATGTTTCGTGCTATGATGAGGACTAGGATTTCGTTTAGGGTTAGGGATAATATTAGGGCTATGGCTAATGTCAAGTCTAGGGTTACATTTAGGGATAGATTTAGTGTTAGGTTTATGGCTTAGTCCAGTGTAAGGTTTAGGTTTTTGGTTAGGGTCAGGTTTAGATCTAGGGTTATTTTTATAATCAGGGTCATGATTAGGGTTTGGGTTAAGTTAGTGTTTAGATGCATGGCTCGAATTAGTGTTAGATTTAGGGTTAGGGTAATGACAGTGTTAGGTTTAGGGTTTAGGTTTGGTTTAGTGAAATGTATAGGATTAGGGTTAGGTCTAGTGGTATCAGAAAGGTTAGCATTATCATTAGGGTAACGGATAGGGTTAGCCCTAAGTTTATGGCTAGGGTTATGTATAGGATTAAAGCTAGTGTTTGGGTTAGTGTTAGGTTTTAGTTTAGGGTTAATGTGAGATTTAGGACTCGGGATAATCTAGGTTTTGGGTTAGTTTAGAGCTAGGGTTTAGGCTACGACTAATGTATAAAGTAGGTTTATGATTACAGTTAGTTATAGAGTTAGAGTTAGGTGTAGGTATAGTGTTAAGGTTAGGTTTACAGTGATGATGCTGTTTAGAGCCAGGGTTAGTGTTAGGATCAGAGTCAGGGTCAGGGTTTGTTTTCCGCTTAGGTTTAGACTATATTTATGGATAAGGTTAGGACTAGGTGTAGGGTTAGGGTTGGGTTAAGGATTAGGGTTAAGGTTATGGCTATGACTTGGTTTTGTTTTAGCACTAGGGGTAGGGTTAGGGCTAGTTTTAAGATTAGTCTTAGGATTAGGGCTAATGTAAGTGTGAGATTTAGGCTTAGATTAAGGATTAGGAATAAGAGTAGAGTTATGGTTAGATTTAGTCTTAGGGTTAGGGTTAAATTTAGAGTTAGGTTTAAATCTAGGTTTCGAGATATGGCTAAGTTTTGGGCTAGGGTTGGGCTACATTTAGGGCTAGGTATATGGTGATGGTAAGGGATAGAGATCGAAGTAGGTATTGAGCTAGTGTGAGAGTTAGAGTTAGTCTTAGGCCTAGGGTTAGTGTTAGGGATAGGGTTAAATTTGGGCTTGGATTAAGGCTAGGTTAGTGTGAGGGTTAGGCCTAGGGTTAGAGCTAGGATTATTGTTAGGTTTAGGGCTAGGGTTAAGTTTAGGGTAAGGGATGGGAATATAGCTAGTTTTAGGATTAGGGTGAGAATTAGGATTAAGGTTAGGGCTAACGTTAGGGTTAGGGTTATGATTAAGGCGAGGTTCATTGTAGGATGTGGGCTAAATTTTGTATTAGGGTTAGTGCTAGGATTAGAGATAGAGCTAATGTCAGGTCTAGGGTATGGTTTTGGATAGTTTTAGGGTTAGGTTTATGGCTAGGTCTATTGTAAATTTTAGGTTTCTTGTTAGGGTCAGGTTTAAGGCTATGGGTATTATTAGTGTCAGAGTCAAGGTTAGAGTTTGTGTTAGGTTAAGGTTTAGGTTTAGGGCTCAATTTAGTCTTATGTTTATGCATTGGGTAATGACACAGTTAGGTTTAGGGTTCAGGTTAGGTGTAGGTTAATGGATAGGATTAAGGATAGTGCTAGGAATAGGGTCCGCCTAGGGTTAGCATAAGGATTATAGTTATCTTAGAATAATGAATAGGGTTAGAGCTAGGTTTAGGGCTAGGGCTATGGTAAGGATTAGGTCTAGGTTTAGGCTTAGGGTTATGCTTAGGGCTAGGGTTCTTTTTAGGGTTATCTTTAGTGTTAAAGCTAAGGTAGGGCTTGGATTAAGGGTAGCTTTGGTGATTGGTTAGGGCTTTGGCTAATGTAAGAACTAGTGTAATGATTAGGACTAGTTTTATGGTTAATATTAGGGCTAGGTGTAGTTTTTGGGTTGGTTTTAGGGGTAGGGTGAAGTTTAGAGCTAGGGTTAGTGTTAGTGTCAGGAACAGTGTTCGGGTACTGTAATGGTTAGCGTTAAAGCCAGAATTAGGACTAGGGTTAGGTCTAGAGGTAGGGTTACAGTTTGGGTTAGGTTAAGGGTTATTTTTATGGCTATGTCTAGTTTGTCTTTAGGTCTAGAGCTGTAGTTATGGCTAGAATTAGGATTAGGTTTAGGTCTAGGTCTAGTATTAGGGTTGTTTAGGTATAAGGTTACCAGAGGGCTAGTGTTTGGTTTCGGTTTAGGGTTAGGTTTAGATTTAGACCTAAGATTAGTGTTATGGTCAGAATAATGGTCAGGGATAGGGTTAGGGTTTGGGTTATGGTTAGATCTATATTGAAGGCTATGGTTAGGACTCGTTATAGAGTTATGATTTTGGTTGGGCTAAGGATTAGTGCTAAGAATATGGTTAGCATTAGGGTTAGGTTTTGCTTAGGGTAAGGGATAAGGTTAGAGCTAGGGTTAGCACCAGGGTTATGGTTAGGTTTAGGGTTAAAGCTCGTGTTAGGGCTTGGATTAAAGCTAGTTTTGTATTAGGGTTAGGGCTAGAGTTATGGTTACAGTTATTGTAAGTACTAGTGTTAAAATCAGGGTTAGTTTTAGGGTTAGGTTTAGGGCTAGGTCTAATGTTAGGGTTAGGTTTTAGGTTAGGGTGATATTTAGAGCTCGGTTTAGTGTTTAGATATGAGTCAGGGTCATGGTTATATTTAGGGTTAGTGTTAGGTTTCAAATTACCGATAGGGATAGGGCTGGTGTAGGGTTAGAGTTTGGTCTAGGATAAGGGTTAGTGTTAGGGGTATGGCTCCGTGTTGTTTTAGGGCTAGTTTTAGGGTTTCAGCTAATTTTAGGATTAGCATTAGGGTTAGAGCTAGTTTGATGGTTAGGCTGAGGCATCGGGCTAGGTTTAGTCTTAGAGATAAGTTTCGATCTAGACTTAGTAGTAGAGCTAAGTATAGTGCAAGGGTTATGACTAGATTTAGATCTTGGGTTAGGTATACGGTAAGAGATAGGGTTAGAAGTAGGGATAGATCTTGTGTGAGAATTATTTTTAGTCTTAATTCTAGGGTTAGCGTTAGTGTTTGGAATAGGGCTAAATTAGGGCTAGGATAAGGGCTAGGTTTAGTGTTAGGTTTAGGGCTAGAGTTAGTGTTATGGTTAGGGCTAGGGCTAGTTTTAAGATTAGGGTAAGGGTTAGGAATTAAGCTATGGTTAGAGCTAGGTTGAGTGTTAGGTTTAGTGTTAGGTCTGGGTTAGGGTTTTGGTTATGTTTAGTGTTTGCTTTGGGGTTAGGGCTAGGGTTTTCACTAGGGTTAGTGTTAGTTTTAGAGTAACGTATTGGATGAGATGTAAGATTAGGTTTAGGGTTAAGTTTACGTTGTTGTTAAATTTAGGTTTAGGTATAGTTTTAGGTTATGGCTAGGTTTAGGGTTAGGGTTTCCTTTAGGTTAACATTTAGGATTATGAGAATGACTCGATTTTGTTTAAGGGATGAGGCTCGGGTTACAGCTAATTTTAGGATTGCAATAGTGTTAGGTCAACTGGTGGGTTGAGTATGAGGCTTAGGGTTAGTGTCACATGTAGAGTTATGGTAAGATCTAGGGTAGGGTCTAGGGCTAGGTTTAGGGCTAAGGTTATGGCTTGTATTAGGTTTATTGTAATGGAAAGGGTTAGAACTAGAAATAGGGCTGGGAGAATTAGAGTTAGTCTTACGCCAAGGTTAGGGGTAGCATTAGGATTAGGGCTAATTTAAGGCTAGAATTAGTGCTAGGGCTAGTGTTAGGGTTAGGCGTATGGTTAGGGTTAGAGATATGGTTTTTATTAGGGTTAACGTTAATGATAGGGTTAGGGGAAAGAATGGGGTTATACCTAAGTTTAGGTCTAGGGCAAGAGTTAAAATTAGATATAGGTCTACAGTTAGGGTTTGGGTTCGGTTTAAGGGTAGGTATAGGCTAAGATGAGAACTAGTTTTTGTGCCAGGGTTAGGGCTAGGATTAGGGCTGGGATTAAAGTCATGTCTGGGTTTATGATTATTGTTAGTTTTAGGGTTAGGTTATGGCTAAGTCTAGTGTAAGTTTTAGGTTTAGGTTAAGGATCAGGTTTAAAGCTAGATGTATTATTAGGGTCAGGGTTTGAGTAGGGTTTGGTTTAGGTTAAGTTTTAGGGTAAAAGCTTGAATAAGCTTCAGGGATAGGGTTATAGTCTGGGTTAGGGTAACTGATAGGGTTAGGTTTAGGGTTCAGGTTAGGTTTAGAGTAATAAATAGGGTTAATGTTAGCAATAGTGTTAGCTTTAGGCCTAGGGTTAGCATTTGGGTTAGGCTTATCTTTAGGTTAATGGATAGGGTTAGAGCTAAGTTTAGGCCTAGGGTTAAGGTTAGAATTAGGACTAGGGTTAGGGTCAAGGTTAGGGTAATTGATAGGGTTAGGTTTAGGGTTCAGTTTAGGTTTAGAGTAGTAAAGAGGTTTAGTGTTAGCAATAGGTTAGCATTAGGCCTAGGGATAGCATTTGGGTTAGGCTTATTTTTAGGTTAATAGATAGTGTTATAGCTAAGGTTAGGGCTTAGTTTATGGTTAGAATTATGACTAGGTTTAGGGTTAGCTTAGGGTTCATGTCAGGGTTAGGTTTGGGGTAAGTGTTAGCTTTTGAGCTAAGATTTGGGATAGCGTGAGGGTTAGTGTTAGAGTGAGGGCTAATATTAGGGTTAGGGTTAGGGTTATGTTTAGATTAAGGTTAGAGTTTGAGCTAGAATTAGGGTTAGGGCAAGGTTTAGGGTTAGGGTTAGGTCTAGGCTTATGGTTAGGTTACAATAAGGGCTAGGTTTAGGGCTAGGATAAGGGCAATGTTTTGTGTGAGGTTTATGGCTATCATTAGGGCTATGGGTAATGCAAGAGTTAGGGATAAGGTAATGGCTAGTTTTAGGGTTAGGGTTATGGATAAGTCTAGTGTTCTAGTTAGGTTTTTGGTTAGGATAAGATTTAGAGCTAGTGTTTGTTTTAGGGTAACTGTCATTGTCAGGTTAGGGTTAGGTTTAGGGTGAGGGCCAGATTTAGGACTAGAATTGGGTCTAGGGATAGAGTTAGTCTTTACATTAGGTTAACGGTTATTGTTAGGGTTTTTGCTATGTTTTTGTTTAGTGCTAAGGCTAGATTAGGATTAAGTTTAATCTAGTGCTAGTGTTACTGTTAGGTTTAGGTATAGGTTTACCAGTAGGGGTAGGGTTTGGGTTTGCTTTAAGGTGTCAGGTTTAGACCTAGGTTTAGTGTTACTGTCAGAATAAGGGTCAGGGTTAGAGTTAGGGATAGAGCTAGAATGAGGGCTAGGGTTAGGTCTAATAATAGAGATAGGGTTTGAGGTAGGCTAAGGATTATGGTTAGGACTAGGGTAGCATTGGTGTGAGGGTTTGGCTTAGGGTAAGGGATAGGCTTAGAGGTAGAGTTAGGCTTATGGTTAGGGTTAGGTTTATAGTTAAATCTAGGTGTAGGGCTCAGAATAGGGATAGAATTGTGTTAGCATTGGGGCTACAGCTAATGAAATAACTAGGATTCCAATTAGGGCTAGTTCTAGTGTTAGCATTAGGTCAATGTTTAGAACTAGGATTACTGTTAGTGTCTGAGTAAAGGTCAGGGTTACTTCTAGGATTAGAGCTAGGATTCAAATTATGAGTACGTTTAGGGCTAGGCATAGGGTTAGGGTTTGGTTTAGGTTAAGAGTTAGGATTAGGGTTATGGCTCAGTTTTGTTTTAAGTCTAGGGTAATGTTAGGGCTGGTTTTACAATTAGCATTTGGGTTAGAGCTAGTGTTAGAGCTTTAGTTTAAATGTTAGGGTTAGATCCAGGTTTAGTGCTTGGGTAAAGGTTGGGGCTATGGTTGAGGCTAGGGATATGCATAGGTTTTGGGTTATGGTAACGGAAATGTTTAGAACTAGGGATAGGTTAGAGCAAGTGTTAGAATTAGCCTTAGGACTAGGGATAGTGTTAACTTTAGGGTTAGGGCTAAATTAGAGCTATGGTTAGTGGTAGGTTTTAGGCCTATGTTTAGGACTAGGGTTAGGGTTATCATTAGGGTTAGGGTAAGGTATGATATTACAGCTACATTTTGGGCTAGGGCATGGGATAAAATGTGGATTAGGGCTCTGGTTAATGTTAGGATTAGTATTAAGGCTAGTTTTAGGACTAGGATTAGGGGTAGGGTTTTTGCTAGGGTTAGGGCTAGGATTAGGTTTATGGCTAATGTCAGTTCTAGGGTTAGGGATCATTTTAGGTTTAGATTTATGACCAGGTCTTTTGTAAGGGTTACATTGAAGGTTAGGGTCTTGTTTACAGCTAGGGGTATTATGAGGGTCAGATGCAGTGTTAGGGTATGGCTTAAGTTAAGTTTTAGGGTTAGGGCTAAAATTAGCTCTAGGGTTAGGATAATGGATATGATTAGGTTTCAGGTTCAGGTTAGGTTTAGTATAATGGACAGGGTTAGGGTAAGGCATAGGGTTAGATTTAGGCCTAGGGATAGAAATTGTTTAAAGATATGGTTCAGGTAATGGATAGGATTAGAGCTACAGTTAGGACTAGCGTTATGGTTAGGTGAGGGCTATGGTTAGGGCTAGGCTTAGGGTTAGAATTTGCTTAGGGTTATGGTTAGTGTAATGGATAAAATTATATCTAGGTTGAGGACTAGTGTTATGGTTAGAAATAGGGCTATGTTTCGGTTTAGGTTTCAGGTTAGGACACGGTGTAGGTTTAGGGTTAGGTTTAGGTTTAGTGTTAGGCCTAAGGATAGGGTTAGGGGTATGATTAAAACTAGATTAGGGCTTGGATTAGGTCTAGGTTTTGAGTTAGGTTGGTTCTAGTGTAGGACTATGGCTAATGTAAGAACTAGGGTTATGATTAGAGATAACATTAGGTCTAGGTCAAGTTCTAGTGTTTAGATTAGGTTTAGCTTTAGGGAAATGATTAGAGATAGGGTTAGTGTTTGGGTCAGAGTCAGGATTAGTGTTACTGATCAGGGTTAAGGACATGACTAGAGTTAGGGCTAGGATTAAGCCTATGTGTAGGGTTAGGTTCTGTGTTAGGGTTAGGGTAAGAATTAGGAATTGGGCTTATGTCAGGTATAGCGTTACCATTAGGCTAGGATTAGGTTAAGGCTATGTCTCAGTTTTGTTTTGGAGGTAGGGCTAGGGTTAGCACTAGTTTTAGGAGTAGCGATAGTGTTAGGGCTAGTGGTAGGATGAGGTTTATGCTCAGATTTATTGTTATCATTAGATTTAGGTTTAGGGCTGGGGTCTGCATTAGGTTTAACCTTAGGGCTAGTGTTAGGGTTACGGTAACGAATGGGGTTAGAACTAAAAATAGGACTGGGGTGCATTAGAGTTATTATTTGGGCTAGGGTTAGGGGTAGGTTTAGGGTTAGGGCTAAATTAGGGCTAAGATTAGCGATAGTGTTAGTGTTAGGATTAGGCCTAGGATTCGGGCTGGAGTTATGGTTAGTGTTAGTATTAGGGTTAGATTTAGGGAAAGTGGATTATAGCTACATTTAGAGGTAGGGTTCAGGTTAGAATTTGATATAGGGTTAGGGTTAGAGAACAGGTTAGGATTAAAGCTAGGTTTAGTTCCAGGATGAGGGTATGTGTTAGGGCTAGGGCTAAGATTAGGGCTAGGGCTAATGTCAGGTCAAGGTTCAAAGTAAGTGGTAATTTTATGGTTAGATTATGGCTGGGTTTATTGTAATGGTTAAGTTTATGGTAAGGGTCAGGTTTAGAGCAAGGTGTTTTATTAGGGTCAGTGTCGGGTATGGTTTGGTTTAGGTTAAGGTTTAGAGTTAAGGCTTGTATTAGCATTAGGGTTCGGTTTAGGATTCGCGTAATGGATGGGGTTCGGTTTAGGATTTCAGTTAGTTTTAGAGTAATCTATATGGTTATTGTTAGTGGTAGGGTCAATGTTAGGCCTAGGGTTAGCATTTGGTTTAGGCTTATGTTTAGGGTAATGGATAGGGTTAGAGCTAAGATTAGGGCTAAGGTTAAGGTTAAGTTTATGGCTAGGGTTAGAGTTAGGGCTAGGGTTAGTGTCAGGGTTAGATTTAGGGCAAGTATTACGGTTTGAGCTAGTGTTAGGTCTAGGGCAAGGGTTAGGGTTAGAGGCAGGGCTAGGGTTAGGGTTAGGTTTAGTGTTATGATTAGGGAAAGCATTAGAGATTGAGCTAGGTTTAGGACTAGGGCGAGGTTTAGGTTTAGGGTTAGGTCTAGTTTTAAAGTTAGGGATAAAGTTAGGGCTAGGTTTAGGGCTAGATAAGGGCTAGGTTTGTGTGATGTTTATGGCTAGTGTTAGGGCTATGGGTAATATAGTAGCTCGGGTTATGTATATGGCTAGTTTTAGGGTTAGGGTTATGGATATGTCTAGTGTTAGGGTTAGTTTTTGTGTTAGGATAAAGTTTAGAGCTAGGTTGTGTGTTAGGGTAAGCGTCAGTGTTTGGGTTAGGTTAGGGCCAGAATTAGGAATAGTGTTGTGTCTAGATATAGGTTTAGTCTTTGTGTTAGGTTAAGGGTTATTGTTTAGGCCAGTTCAAGATTTATGACTCTATTTATGAATAGGTTTGGTCTATTTCTAGCGGTACTGTTAGTTTTAGGTATAGGTTTACTAGTAGGGGAACAGTTAGAGTCCGGGTTAGGGTTAGTGTCAGGTTTCGATCTAAGGTTATGTTAGGGTCAGAATAAGGGTAAGTTCTTTGTTAAGGCTAGAGCTAGAATGGGGCCGAGGGTTAGGACTAGTAAAAGAGTTAGGGTTTGGGATAGGCTAAGGATTAGTGTTAGGACTATGGTAACATTAGGGTGAGGGTTTTTCTTAGGGTAATAGATAGGAACAGAGGCAGGGATAGGATTACAGATAGGGTTAGCATTAGGGTTAGGGTTACTGTGAAGGTTCGGTTTAGGGTTAGGATTGCGGTTTGAGTTAGTGTTAGGGTTAGAGTTATGGTTAGGGATAGCATTAGTGTTTGCATTAGGGATATAGTTAGGTTTAGGATTAGTGTTAGGTTTAGAGTTATGGTTAGTTTTAGGTTTAAGGTTAGGATTAGGTGAGTGTTAGGTTTAGGGTAAGAGTTAGGGTTAGGATTAGTGTTAGGATTAAGGTTAGGGTTAGAGACAGGGTTATGTTTAGGGATAGGGTTAGGATTAAGGATAGGGTTAGTGTTAGGGTTCGGGTTAGCATTAGGGTTAGAGTTAGTGTTAGGTTCAGTGTTAGCATTTGTGTTAGGGTTAGGGTTTGGGTTACGCTTAGGTAACACTTAAGATTAGGGTTACGCTTAGGGTTAGGGTTAGTATTAGGGTTAGGCATAGGGTTAGTGTTTGGGTTAGTGTTAGGGTTAGGGTTAGTCTTTGTGATAGGGTTAGTTTTAGGCCTAGGATTCTGGTTAGGGTTAGGGTTAGTTTTAGAGTTAAGGTTATGGTTGGCTTTAGGGGTAGTGTTAGGGTTAGTGTTAGGGTTAGTGTCTGTTAGGGTTAGGGTTTGTGTTAGGTTTAGGGTTAAGGTTATCATTAGGGTTACGGTTAAGATTAGAGTTAGAATTAGCATTAGGGTTATGGTTATGGTTATGGTTAGGGTTACTGTTAGGTTTAGGTTTAAATTTAGTGTTAGTTATAGGGTTAGGTTTGGGGTTAGGGTTACTGTTAGTGTTAGAGTTAGGATTAGTGTTATGGTTGGGGTTAGTGTTATGGTTAGTTTTAGGATTAGGTTTAGGTAGGGTTTACGTTTAGGTTAGGGTTAGGGTTAGGGTTTGGTTAGGGTTTGTGTTAGGGTTAGCGTTAGGTTAATAGTTTGTCTTAAGTTTAGGGTTATGGTTACTGTTAGGGTTAGGGTTAGGATTAGGTTTAGGGTTTGGATTAGAGTTAGGATTAGGTTTAGTGTTAGGGTTAGTTGTAGGTTTACAGTTAGTGTTAGGCATAGTATTACAGTTAGGTTTAGGTTTAGGGTTAGAATTACTCTTTGGGTTAGTGTTAGAGTTAGGTTGAGGGTTAGTGTTAGGGTTAAGTTTAGAGTAAGTGCTAGTGTTAGGGTTATATTTATGGGGGGTTAATTGTTATTGTTAGGATTAGTGTTAGTGATAGGTTTAGGTTTAGGATTAGGATTAGTGTTAGAGTTAGGGTTAGGGTTAGGGTTAGGTTTAGTGCTAGGGTAAGGGTTAGGTTTATGATAGTTTTAGGATTAGGGTTAAGATTAGGATTAGGGTTAGTGTTAGGGTTAGTGTTCGTATTAGGTTTAGGCTTCCTTGTAGGGTTAAGTTTAGGGTTAGTGTTAGGGTTAGGGTTACGGTTAGGATGTGTGTTAGGTTGATAGTTAGGGTAGTGTTAGTGTTAGTGTTAGGTTTAGGTTTAGTTTTAGGGTTAGTGTTAGAGTTAGTTTTAGGGTTAGGTTTAGAGATAGTGTTAGGGTTAGGGTTAGTTTCGTGTAAGGGTTATGGTTAGGGTTATTGTTAGGGTTAAATTACTGTTAGTGTTAAGGTTAGGGTTCATGTTAGGGATAGTGTTAGGATAGGGTTTAATTTTAGGGTTAGTTTTAGAGATAGGTTTAGGGATAGGTTTAGAGTTAGTCTTAGGGTAAGGGTTAGGGTTAGTGTTAGGTTTGGGCTTAGAGTTTCAGTTAGGTTTATGTTTAGAGATATGGTTAGGGTTAGGGTTAGGATTATGGTTTGGGTTAGGGTTAGGATTATGGTTTGGGTTAGGGTTAGGTTAAGGTTTAGGGTTAGGATTAGGTTTAGGGTTTGTGTTAAGGGTTAGGGTTACTGTAGGATTAGGTTCAGAGTTAGGGTTTGGGTTAGTGTAGGGTTAGTTTTTGTGTTAAGTGTAGGATTACGGTTAGTGTTAGGGTCAGTTTTAGGGTTACAGTTAGGGTTAGTATTACGTATAGTGTTAGAATTATGGTTGGATTCTATGATAGGGTTAGGGTTTGGGTTAGTGTTAGTGTTAGGATTAGTGTTAGTGTTATGTAAAGGGTAGGGTTAGGGTTAGGTTAGATTTAGGTTTATCGTTTGGATTAGGGGTTTTTCAGTTTAGAAATTAGGTTAGGGATAAGTTTATGCTTATTGTTTGGATTAGTTTTAGTGTTAGGATTGGAGTTAGGGTTTATGTTAGAAAAAGGGTTAGGGTTAGGATTACTGTTTGGGTTAGGGTTAGAGATAGGTTCAGGGTTATTGTTAGGTTTAGGGTTAGTCTTAGTGTCAGGGTTAGTGGTAGGATTAGTTTAGTGTTAGGGTTAGGAATAGGTTAATGATATGGTTAATTTTAGGACTAGGGGTTAGTATTAGTGTTAGTTTTAATGTTAGTATTAAGGTTAAGTTTAGGTTAGGGGAATTGTTACGGTCAGGGTTAGGGGTGTGTTAGGGTTAGATTTAGGATTAGTGTTAGGTTTAGGTTTAGGCTTAAGTTAAGAATTAGGGATAGGGTTATGATTAGAGTTAGGATTTTTGATAGGTTAGCTTTATGGTTAGGGTAAGGTTCAGGATTAGGGTTAGGGTTAGTGTTAGGGTTATATTTAGGTTTCTGTTCAGGTTCAGGGTTAGGATTAGTGTTAGGGTTAGGGTGAGAGTTTCTGTTAGGTTTAGGGTTAGGGTTAGTGTTAGGGTTAGGGTTAAATTTAGGATTAGTGTTAGGGTTAGTATTAGTGTTTTGTTAGTTTTAGTGTTAGGGTTAGTGTTAGGGTTAGAGTTTCCATTAGGGTTAGTATTAGGGTTAGTATTAGCATTTTGGTTAAATTTAGGTATAGGGTTAGTGTTAGTCTTAGGGTTAGGGTTAGTGTTAGTTTAGAATTACTGTTGCATTTAGGGTTAGTGTTAGGGTAGGGTGAGCAGTCCTGTTAGTGTTAGGGTTAGGGTTGGTGTTAGGGTTAGGGTTAGCATTAGGATTAGTGTTAGAGATAGTATTAGTGTTTTTTTAGGTTTAAGTTTAGGTTTAATATTAATTTAGGGTTAGGGTTAGTGTTAGTTTAGGGTAAGTGTTAGGTTTAGGGTTGTTGTTAGGGTTAGTGTTAGGGTTAGGGTAAAGTATAGGGCTAGGTTTAGGGTTATGAAAAAAGTTAGTGTTAGGTTTAGAATTTGGGTTAAGGTTAGTGTTATGGTTAGTATTAGCATTTTGATTAAATTTAGGGTTAGGGTTAGTGTTAGTGTTAGGGTTAGGGTTAGTGTTATGTTAGGGTTATTGTTGTGGTTAGGGTTAGTGTTAGGTTTAGTGTGAGAGATCCTATTAGGGTTAGAGTTAGGGTTAGTGTTAGTTATAGAGTTAGGGTTAGAGTTAGGTGAGCGTAAGAGTTTATTTAGTGTTAGTGTTAGGGTTAGGGTTAGGGTTAGGGTTTAGTTTTAGGTTTTGTGTTAGTGATAGTGTTGAGGTTAGTATTACTGTTTTGGTTAGGTTTAGGATTAGGGTTAGTGTTAGGGTTATTGTTAGTGTTTTTGTTAGGTTAGGATTACTGTTACAGTTAGGGTTAGTGTTAGGGTTAGGGTGAGAGGTCCTGTTAGGGATAGGGTTAATGTTGGGGTTTTGGTTAGCTTTCGGGTTAGTGTTAGAGTTAGTATTAATGTTTTGGTTAGGTTTAGGGTTAGGGTTAGTATTAGTTTTAGAGTTGGGGTTGTGTTAGGTTAGAGTAAGAGTTATGGTTAGGGTTAGAGTTAGGGTTACAGTTAGGATTATTGTTGGGGTTACAGTAAGATTTAGCCCTAGGTTTAGAGATATGAAAAGAGTTGATGTTAGTGTTAGGGTCAATTTTTTGTTTAGGGTCGTGTTAGTGTTTATGTTATGGTTACGATTAGGTTTAAGTTTAGGGTTAGGTTTACAGTTAGTATTCGGGTTAAAGTTAAAGTCAGAGTTAAAATTAGGTTAGGTTTAGGGTTAGGATCAGGGTTAGGGTCAGTGTTAGACTTAGGGTTAGTGTTAGGATTAGTGTTAGAGTTAGTATTAGTGTTTTGGTTAAGTTTAGGGTTAGGATTAGTGTTAGTTTTGGGATTATGGTTAGTGTTAGATTAGGGTAAAGGTTAGGGTTAGGGTTAGTGTTAGGGTTAGGGAGTTAGTGTTAGTGTTTGGCTTAGGTTAGAGTAAGACTTAGGGTCAGGGTTAATGTTAGTGTTAGGGTTTGTTATAGGGTTATATTTTCAGTAGGGTTGGGAATAGTGTACATTAAGGGTTAGGATTAGGGCTAGGTTAGGGTTAGGGTTAGGGTTAATTTTTTGGTTTAAGTTATGGTTAGTGTTAGGGTTAGGATTAGGGTTAGGATTAGGGTTAATGTTAGGTTTAGGGATAATGTTAGTTTTAGGGTTAGGGTCAGCGTTAGGGAAAGATTTAGGTTTAGGTTTAGAGTTACAATTAGAGTCAATGTTAGTGTTAGTGTTAGTGTTTTGGTTAGGATTAGGGTTAATGTTAGGTTTAGGGATAGTGTTAGTTTTAGGGTTAGGGTCAGCATTAGGGCAAGATTTAGGTTTAGGTTTAGAGTTACAAGTAGAGTCAATGTTAGTGTTAGGGTTAGGGTTAGGGTGAATGTTAGGGTTAGGGTTAGAGTTAGTGTTAGGCTTAGGGTTAAGTTAGAATTAGGGTTACATTTAGGGTTAGGGTTATTGTTAGGGTTGGGGTTAGGTTTTGGTTTAGGGTTCATGTTAATGGTTGGGTTAGGGTTAGATTTTGGTTAGGGTTAGAGTTTGGCTTAGGTTCATGTTTTAGTTAGGTTTAAGGTTACTTTTAGGCTTATGATTTGGATTAGTGTTAGGGTTAGTGTTAGGTTTACAGTTAGGGTTAGCGTTAGTGTTTGGTTTAGCATTACAATTTGGTTTAGGTTTAGAGTTAGGGTTAGGATAAGGGTTAATTCAGGTTTAGAGTAGGTTTAGATTTTATGCAAGGATTAGGGTTAGAGATAGGGTTTTGGATAGGGTTAGTGTTAGTGTTAGGGTTAGGGTTCGGTTTCGGTTTTGCGTTAGGATTCGGGGTTATGTGATTGTTAGGGTTACTGTTAGAGTTAGGTAAGCGCTAGGGTTAGGGTCAGAGTTAGTGTTATGGTTAAGGTTAGGTTTTGGTTTAGGGTTAGGGCTATGGTTAGAGTTAGGTTTCAGGTTAGAGTTAGGGTTAGGGTTATGGGTAGTGTTAGGGTTAGGTTTAGGGCTAGGTTTAAGTTTAGTCTTAGCATTACGTTTAGTGTTCATGTTAGAGTTAGTGTTAGGGTTAGTGTAAGGTTTAGGTTAGGGTTACGGTTAGTGTTAGTTTTAGACTTAGAGTTAGTTTTTTTGGTTAGGTTTAGTTTTACGGTTTGGTTAGAGTTAGGGTTGGTTTTAGGATTAGGGTTAGTGTTAGGTTAGTGGTAGGGTTAGGGTATATTTTGGGTTAGGGTTATGGTTAGGGATAAGGTTTATGTGTTAGAGTTAGTGTTAGGTTTAGGGTTAGGGTTAAGGTAAGGTTTAGGGTTAGGGATAGTGTTATGATTGAAGTTAGTGTTATGTTAGGGTTAGGGTTAGGGTGAGTGTTAGGGATAGGTTTAGGTTTAGGGTTAAGGTAAGGTTTAGGGTTAGGGATAGGGTTATGATTGAAGTTAGTGTTACGTTAGGGTTAGGGTGAGTGTTAGGGATAGGGTTAGGGTTAGGGTTAAGGTTAGTGCTAGCTTTAGGGTTAGTGTTATGGTTAGGGTTAGTGTTATGATTATGATTAGGGTAAGGGTTAGTTTTAGGCTTAGGATTAGGTTCGGTTTAGGGTTATGTTTAGTGTTAGTGTTAGTGTTAGGGTTAGGTTTGGGTTTAGGGTTCATGTTAGGGATAGGCTTAGGTTTAGGTTTACTTAGGATTAGGGTTAGGTTTATGGTTCATGTTAGGGTTATGGTAAGGGTTAATGTTGGGTTTAGGTGTATGTTTAGGGTTAGGCTTAGTGTTTGTTTTAGAGTTAGGGTTGGGGTTAGCGTTAGAGTTAAAGTTAGTGTTAACCTTAGGTTTAGGTTGAGTGTTCGTATTTGATTAGGGTTAAGGTAAGGTTTAGGTTTATATGTAGGGTTATGATTACAGTTAGTATTACTATTAGAGTTAGGGTTAATTTGAGTGTTAGGTTTAGAGTTAGGTTTAGCATTAAGTTTAGTGTTAGTTTTAGGGTTAGTATTATGGTTAGGGTTATGGTTATGATTAGGATTAGTGTTAAATTTATGTTTAGGGTTATGGTTACATTTATGTTTTGGGGTACTCTTAAGTTTAGGGTTAGAGTTAGGGTTACGGTTTGAATTAGGGTTAGGTTTAGGGTTAAGGTTCATGTAAGGGTAGGACTGGCATTAGTGTTAGGTTTACGTTTAGGTTTAGAGTTAGGGTTAGTGATAGTTTTAGGGTTAGGGTTAGTGCTAGGGTTAGGGTTATGGTTAGGTTTAGGGTTAGTGTTAGCATTAGTGTTAGGCTTAGGTTTATCATTAGTGTTACTGTAAGGATTAGGATTCATGTTAGGATTAAGGTTAGGGTTAGTGTTAGACTTAGGGTTAGATTTAGGGTTAGGCTTATTGTTAGTGTTAGGTTTAGGGTTAGGAATAGTGTTAGGGTTAGGGATAGGTTTAGAGTTAGTGTTAGGGTTAGGGTTAAGTTTAGGTTTAGTGTTATATTTAGGGTTAAGTTTAGGGTTAGTGTTATGGTTAGGTTTTGTGTTAGGTTTAGTTTTAATATAAGGGTTAGTGTTAGGGTTAGGGTTATGGTTAAGGTTTGGGTTAGTGTTAGTGTTAGGGTTAGGGTTCGGGTTAGGTTCATGATTAGTGTTAGTGTTAGGGTTATAGATTGTGTTAGTCTAAGGGTTAAGTTTCGGTTTTGTGTTAGGGTTAGGTTTAGGCTTAGTGTTACTGTTATTATTAGGGTTAGAGTTAGTGTTAGATTTAGGGTTATTTTTAGGGTTAATATTAAGGTTGATGTTAGTGTTAGGGTTAGGTTTAGGTTTAAGTTTAGTGTTAGTGTTAGGTTTAGTGTGAAGGTTAGTGTTAGATTTAGGGTTAGGTTTAAGCTTAAGTTTAGAAATAGGGTTAGGGTTTGTGTTTGTGTTAGAATTAGTGTTAAGGTAAAGCTTAGGTTTAGGGTTAGCATTAGGTTTAGGGTTAGCTTTAGGGTACTGTTAGGATTACAGTTAGGGTTAATGTTAGGGATAGAATTAGGTTCAGTTTTAGGTTTAGTATTACTGTTAGGGTTACGGTTAGGATTAGGGTTAGTGTTAGGTTAGTGTTAGGTTTACTGTTAGTTTAAGGGTTAAGGTTAGGATTATGGTTATGGTTATGGATAGGATTCATGTTAGAGTTAGGGTTAGGGTTAGTGTTAGGGTTAGATTTAGGTTAGATTTTATGTTTAGTGTTAGTGTTTGGGTTAGGGTAGGATTATTGTTAGGGTTATGTATAGGTTTAGGGTTAGTTTTTTGGGTTAGGGGTAGGGTCAGTGTTACGAATATTTTTAATGTTATGATTAGGGTTCGTGTTAGTTTTAGGTTTAGGGTTATGGTTATGGTTAGTTTTAGGGTTAGGTTATTGTTCGGGTTAGGGTTAGAGTCAAATATAGAATTAGGCTTAGTGTTAGGGTTAGTGTTAGGATTAGTGTTAGGGTGAAGGGTATGATTTGTGTTAGGTAAGGGTTAGGGTTAGTGTTTGTGTTAGGTTTAATGATAGTGTATGCTTTATGGCTATGGTTAATATTAGGGTTAGAGTTAGGCTTAGGTTTAGGTTTGGGCTTAGGTTTAGGGTTACACATAGGTTGGGTTAGAGTTTGGGTTAGGGTTAGTGGTAGGGTTGGGGTTGGGTTAGGGGTTAGTTTTAGGATTGGGGTTAGGTTTGTGTTAGGGTTTTTGTTAGGGATATGTTTTGGGTTAGGATTAGGTTTACATTAGGCTTAGGGTTAGGGTAATGTTTAGGTTTATTATTAGGGTTATGGTTAGGTTTAGGGTTATTCTTAGTGATAGGGTTAGGTTTAGGCTTAGGTTTTGTTTTAGAGTTAGGGTTATGGTTAATGTTAGTGGTAGGGTTAGGGTTAGTGTTAGTGTTAGGTTTAGTTTTAATTTTAGGGTTAACTTTAGGTTTAGTGTTAGGATTACTCTTTGGTTTAGGATTTGGGTTCGTGTTAGGGTTGGGGTTAGGATTAGTGTTGGGTTTAAGGTTAAATTTATGGTTAGGCTTAGTGTTATTGTAAGGTTTATGTTTAGAGTTAGATTTAGGAATAGTGTTAGCGTTATGGATAGGTTTTTGTTTAGTGTTTGGATTATGGGTAAAGATAGGCTTAGTGTTAAGTTTAGGATTAGGGTTAGGGTTAGCGTTACATTTAGTATTAGGGTTAGAATTAGTATTAGGGTTAGGGTTAATTTTAGGTTTAGGGTTAGTGTTAGGGTTAGGGTTAAGTTTAGGGTTAATATTAGTGTCGGGGATAGTTTTAAGTTTAGTGTTAGGTTTAGGGTTAGGGTTAAATATAGGGTTAGGTTTACGGTGGTTAGTGTTAGTGTTAGGGTTAGGGTTAGGTAAGGGTTATGGTTAGGATTATATTAGGGTTAGGTAAGGATTAGGGTTAGGGTTAGGTCAAAGTCAGTGTTAGGATAGGGTTACGGTTAGCTTTAGGGTTAGTGTTATGGTTAGATATAGGTTTAGTGTTAGGTTTAGTGTTATTTTAGGGATAGGGTTAGGGTTAGGTTTAGGATTAGTGTTAGGGAGAGGGTTATGGTTAGTTTTAGGGTTTGTGTTAGGTTTAGGATTAGGCTTTGTGTTAGGTTTATGATTATGGTTAGAGTTAAGCTCAGTGTTATTGTACAGTTAGGGTTAGGTTTAAGTTTAGGATTAGTGTTTGGTTAAGGGTGAGAGTTAGTTTTAGGTTTAGTTTTAGGGTCATGGTTAGGTTTAGTGTTAGGGTTAGGTTTATTTTTAGGGTTATTTTTAAAGTTAGGATTATGGTTAGGGTTAGTGTTACAGTTATGGTAAGGATTAGGGTTTGGGATAGGGTTAGGTTTAGGATTAGTGATAGGTTAGGGTTAGGGTTCGGTTAGGGTTAGTTTTAGGTTAGGGTTCCTATTACTGTTAGTTTTTTTTTATTAGGGTTAGGGTTATTTTTAGGTTTAGGTTAGGGATAGGGTTATGTTTAACGTTAGGTGATGGTTAGGGAAAATGTTAGGTTTAAATTAGGGTTAGGGTTAGAGTTACTGTTAGTTTTAGGATTAGAGTTAGGATGAGAGTTAGGGTTAGGGTTCAGGTTAAGGTAAGCGTTATCTTTAGCATTAGGGTTAATGTTAGGCTTAGAGAAGGATTAGGTTTGGGGTCAGGGTTAGGGTTATGTTTGGGATTAGCCTTAGGTTTAGGGTTAGAGTTAAGGTTAATTTTAGGTTTAGGGTTAGTGATAAGATTAGTTCAGGTTTAGGGTTATGGTTAGTGTGAGGGTTAGGTTTAGGTTTAGAGTTAGGGTTAGGTATAGGATTAGGTTTAGGTTTAGGGTTAGTGTTAGTTTTTGGGTTAGGGTTAGGGTTAAGATTAGGTTTAGTGTGAGGTTTAGGTTTAGGTTTCATGTAATGTGTTAGGGTTATTGTTACTGTTAGTTTTAGGGTTATGGTTAGGGTTAGTGTTAGTTTTAGGTTATGGTTAGGGTTAGGGTTAGTTTTAGGGTTATGGTTAGGGTTAGTGTTAGTTGTAGTGTTAGAGTCATGATTAGTTTTAGGGTCATGGTTAGTTTTAGGGTTAGTGTAATGGTTAATGTTAGGGTTAGTATTAGAGTTAGGGTTAGGGTTTGTGTTAGTGTTAAGGTTAGGGTTAGTGTTAGGTTTAGGTTTAAGTTTAGGGTTAGTGTTTATGTTGGGTTTAAAGGTAGGGATTGTGTTAATGTTAGGGACAGGTTTAGCATTAGTGTTAGGTTTAGACCAAGTGATAGGGTTAGGGTTAGTGTTAAGGGTATATTTAGGGTTAGTTTTAGGCTTAGGGATAGGGTTATGTTGACCTATAGGTTTAGTTTAAGGGTTAAGGTTAGGTTTATGGTTACTTTTAGTGTTAAGTATAGGGTTCGTGTTAGTGTTAGGGTTCTGGTAAGTGTTAGGGATAGGATTAGGTTTTTGAGTTAGATTTATTGTTAGTGTTAGGGTTAGGATTAGGGATATTATTTGGGTTAGGTATAGGTTTAGGTTTAGGACTAGGGTTAGGGTTAGTTTTAGTGTTATGATTAGGGTAAGGGATAGTGTTAGGGTTAGTTTTAGAGTTAGGATTATCATTATGGTTATGGTTAGTTTTAGTGTTAGGTTTAGTGTTAAACCTAACCATAACCTAGGGTTAGGGTGTGGGTTAGGTGTAGAGTTAGGTTTAGGGTTAGGGTTTGTGTTAATATTAGTGTTTGGTTCAGGGATATGTTTTGTGTTAGGGTAAGGGTTAGGTTTGGGGTTTGTGTTAGGGCTAGTAATAGGGTTTTGTATAGGCTTATGATTAGGATTAGACTTAGAATGAGGCTTAGAATTAGGTTTAAGGTTAGTTTTGGGTTACAGGTAGGATAGATAGGGTTAGTGTTAGTGTTAAGGTTAGTGTTACGGTTATAGTTAGGGTCAGGGTTTTTTTTAGGGTTAGGGTTAGTGTGAGTGTTATGGTTAGGGTTAGGTTTAGTGTATGTGTTAGTATTAGTGTTAGGGTTAAATTTAGGGATAGTGTTAGGGTTAGGGATCTGTTTATGGTTACTTTTAGTGTTAGGTTTAGGGCTAGAATTAATGTTATGGTAAGTTGAGGGTTTAGTTAATGTTAGGGTTATGGTTAGGTTTGGGGTTTGGGTTAGGTTTAAGGTTAGTTATGGCGTTAGGTTTAGGGTCACTGTTCAGGTTAGGGTTAGGGTTAGTTTAGAATTAGCATTGATGTTAGTGTTATGGTTAGTGTTAGGGTAGTGTTAGGGTAAGAATTATGTTTGTGTTAGGGTAAGGTTTTTGTTTAGGTTTTCTGTAAGGGTTAGGGTGAAAAGATAGATGTAGTGTTAGGGTTAGGGTTAGTGGTACATTTAGGGTTATGGTTAGGTTTAGGATTAGTGTTTGGGTTAATGTTATACTTAGTTTTAGGGTTAGTGTTAGTGTTTAGTTAGGGTTAGTGTTACAGTTAGGGTTATCGTTAGGAAGAGGGTTAGAGTGAGGAGTAGGGTTAGGGTTAGTTTTTCAATTTTGGGTAGGATAGGTACAGTGTTAGGGTTAGTATTAATGTTAGTGTTAGTGTTAGGGTTAGGGTTAGGTTAGTGACAGGGTTATTTTTGGGGTTAGGGTTAGTGTTAGGGATAGTGTCATGGTAGGGTTAATGTTAGTGTTAGGGTTAGTGTTTGTGTTAGGTTTAGGGTTACAGTTAGGTAAGGGTTAGGGTTGTGTTAGGTTATGGATAGGGTTATATTTTGCTATAGGGATTGTGTTAGGTTTATGGTTAGGGTTAGTGATAGGGTTAGGTTTAAGATTTGTCTTAGGGTTAAGGTTAGGATTATGTTTAAGATTCTAGTTATGGTTAGGTTTAGGGTTAGGGATAGGGTTAGTGTTTGGTTAGAGTTAGGGTTCTACATAGGGTTATTGTTAGGCTTAGTGTTAGGGTTAGGTTTAGGGTTATGTTTAGGGTTATGTTTAGGTTAAGGTTAGGGTTAGTATTAGGGTTAAGGTTAGGGTTAGTGTTAGCTTTAGGTTTAAAGTTAAGGATAGAGTTAGGGTTATAGTTAAGTTTAGGGTTACTGTTAGGATTAGGGTTAGGTTTAGGGTTAGCTTATGGTTAGAATAAGGTTGACAGTTAGAGTTAGGCTTAGGATTAGGTTTATTTTTAGGGTTAGCAATAGGATTAGGGTTAGGGATAATTTTAGATTTAGGGTTAGGTTTATGGGTTTTGTTAGGATTAGGGTTATGGTTAGGGTTACAGTTAGGTTTAGGGTAAAATTTTGGTTTAAGTTGGGGTTAAGGTTAGAGTTAGTATTAGTTTTAGGGTTAGGGCTAGGGTTAGTGTTAGGGTTAGGGTTTAGGTTAGTGTTGGCTTTAGTGTTAGGATTTGTGTTGGGGTTACAATTAGGGTTATTGGTTAGAGTTATGATAAATGTTAGGATTAAGGTTAGAGTTAGGTTTTGGGTTAGGTTTAGGTTAGTATTAGCGTGAGGATTAGGGTTAATATTAGGGTTAGGGTAAGGTTTAGTGTAAAGATTAGTGTTAGGGTTAGGTTTAGTGTTTGGGTAAAATTAGGGTTAGAGTTAGATTTATGTTCCATGTTAGGATTAAGGTTAGGATTCGTGTTAGGTTTAGGGTTAGGGTTAGGCTTAAGGTTAGGCTTAGAGTTATATTTAGTGTTAGGGTTAGCGTTACAGTTAGATGTAGGGTTAGGTTTAGGTTAGGGTTAGGGTTAGGATTAGGGTTAGTGTTATGGTTAGTGTAAGGTTTAGGGTTAAGATTAGTTTTAGGGTTAGTGTTAGGTTTTGGGTTAACTTAGTGTTAGAGTTAGATTATGGTTCGTGTTAGGATTACTGTTGGGTTTTGTGTTAGGTTAAAGTTTAGGGTTAGGTTTTTGGGTTAGGGTTAGTGTTTGGGTTTGTGTTATATAGTGTCAGTGTTAGGGTAAGGGTTTGTTTTATCGTTAGGTTTACGATTAGGGTTAGGGTTAGTGTAATGGATAGGATTAGGGTTAGGTTTACGTTTAGTGTTTGATTTTGGTTAGTGTTAGTTTTAGGGTTAGGGTTAGGGTGAGGCTTAGTGTTAGTGTCAGTGTGAGGGTTAGCTTTAGGGTTAAGATTATGATTGTGGTTAAGGTTAGGGTTAGGATTAGGTAAAGGTTTTGAGTTTACGGTTAGTGTTTGGTTTATTGTTAGTGTTAGTCTTATGAAGAGGTTTAGTTTTAGGGTTGTGTTCGGGTTAGTATTAGGGTTAGATTTCTTGTTAGGGATAGGGTTAGGCTTAGTGTTAGGTTTTGTTTTAGGGTGAGGGTTAGAGTAAGGGTTTGGGTAAGTGTTAGGATTAGTGTTAGGTTGGAGTTATGGTTAGGCTTAGGGTTAGGATTAGAGTTAGGTTTAGATTTAGGATTAGGTTAACTGTTAGTGTTAGGGTTATGGTTAGGGTTATCTTAGTGTTAGTGTTAGGGTTAGAGTTGTGTTCGTGTTATGGTTAGGGCTAATGTTAGGGATAGTGTTAAGGTTAAGGTTAGGGTTAGTGTTTGGGTTTGGGCTATAGGTAGGTTTAGGTTTATTTTTAGTGTTTGAAGTAGGGTTAGTATTAGGTTTAGCATTAGGGTTAGGAAGCGGGTTAGGGTTAGGGTTCAGGTGAGAGTTAGGGTTAGGTTTAGGTAAGGTGTTGGCTTAGGGTTAGTTTAGGTTTAGGGTTATGGTTTGTTTAGGGTTTGTGTTAGAATTAAGTTCAGTGTTAGGGTTACATTAGTGTTAGCTTTATGGTGAGGGTAGGGTTAGGGTTATTGTTAGGGTTTGGGTTAGTGTTATGTTTAGGAAATGGCTAGGTTTATGGTTAGAGTTATGTTTAGTATCAAGGTTAGGTTTAAAGTTAGGTTTAGGGTTAGTCTAATGGTTAGTTTTAGTGTTAGAGTTAGTGTTAGAATTAGAGTTAGCATTAGGGTTATTGTTTGTGATATAGTTAGAATAAGTTTAGGGTTTTTTATGGTTAGTGTTAGGGATAATGTTATGTTTAGTTAGAGTTAGAGTGAGGCTTAGAGATAGTTTTAGGGTGAGGGTTAGTGTTAGTGTTAGGGTTAGGTTTAGTGTTACAGTTAGGGTATAGTTTGGGTTAAGGTTACTGTTAGGTTTCAGGTTATGGTTAGGGTTATGGTTAATATAGGGTCAGGGTTGGGGTAAGGGTTAGTGTTATGTTTGGTTTTGAATTAGTGTTAGGGTTAGAGTTAGGGTTAGGCTTAGGTTTATGTAATGTTTAGGGTTAAGGTTAGGTTAGGGTTAGGGTTAGGGTTTGAGTTATGCTTTTTGTTAATGTTAGGATTAGGGTTACATTAGGGTTAGAGTTATATTTAGGGTTAGGGTTAGGTTTAGTAAGGGTTAGTGTTAGGGTTGGGTTTATGTTTAATGTTAGGTTATGGTTAGGGTTAGGGTTAATGTTCGGTTAGTGTGTTAGTTTAAGGGTTAGTGTTAGGGTTGATGTTAGTGTTAGGCTTAGGGTGAAGCATAGGTTTATGTTTTGAGTTAGGGTTAGAGTTAGAGCTAAGTTTTGGGATAGGTTAGGGTTACATTTTGGGTTAGGATTAGTGTTAGGGTTAGAGTTATGGTTAGGTTTAGGTTTAACTTTAGGTTTAGTTTTAGAATTACATTAAGGATTATTGTTAGGTTCAGGGTTAGTGTTAGGTTTGGGGTTAGAATTAGTGCTAAAGTTAGAGTCTGGGTTATATTTAGGGTTAGTTTTAGAGTTAGGGTTAGGATTAGGGTTAGGGTTAGTGTTACGGTTAGTATTATTGTTAGAGTTATGATTTGTGTTAGGTTATGTGTTACAGTTATGTTTTGTGTTACGCTTAAAATTAGATTTATGTTTTGGTTTATGGTTAGTATGAGAGTTAAAGTGAGCCATAGGGTTAGGGCTAGGGTTGATTTTATGATTACGGGTTGAGTAGGGTTAGTGTTAGGTTTGGAATTAGGGTTATTGTTAGTGTTATGGTTAAGGTTAGGTTTAGGAATAGGGTTAGTGTTAGTGTTAGTGATATGGATAATGTGGAGGTTAGGGTTAGAGTTATGATTAGGGTTAGGGTTAATTTTAGGTTCAGTGTTAGTGTTTGGAATAGGGTTAAAGTTAGGAAACTGTTAGGGTTAGTGTTATATTAGGGTTAGGGTTTGTGTTAGGGTTACATCTAATGTTAGAGTTAGTTTACTTTAGGCTTAGGGTTAGGGTTAGGTTTACGGTTAGTTTTAGGGTTAAAGTTAGGGTTAGGGATAGGATTAAGGATAGGTTTAGTGTTAGGTTTATGGTTAGTTTTAGGGTTAGTGTTAGGGTTAGGGTTAGGTTAGGGTAGTGTTAAAGCTAAGTTTAGTTTTAGGGTTAGGATTACGGTAGGGTTAGTGTTAGGGATAGTGTTAGTGTTAGGTTTAGCTTTAGATTTATGATTATGGTTAGTGTTATGTTAAGGGTTATGATTAGGGTCAGGATTAGTGTTTGGATTTGTGTTAGAGTTATGTTTAGGGATAATGTTAGAATTAGGGTTAGGGTTAGTGTTACTGTTAGGGTTAGGGTTAAGTTGAAACTTATAGTTAGTCTTAGGGTAGGGTTAGGGTTAGGGTTAGAGTTAGTGTTAGAGTTAGGTTTAAGTTTAGGTTTTGTGTTTTTGTTAGGATTAGGGTTGCAGTTCCTGCTAGTGTTAGTTTTAGCAACACGGATAGGGTTGTGTTTAGTGTTAGTGTTAAGGTTACAGTTAGTGTTAGGTATAGTTTTGGTTTAAGTATAGGTTTGGGGTTAATGTTAGGGTTAGAGTTAGGGTTATGGTTAATGTTATGATTAGGATTAGGGTTAGGGTTAGGTTTTGTGTTAGAATTAGGGTTAGTTTTAGCTTTAGATTTATGATTAATGTTAGGGTTAGGGTTAGAATTTGTTAATGTTAGGGTTAGGGTTGTGTTAGGTTTCAGGATAAGGTTTGTGTTAGGGTTGGCATTAGGCTTAGATTCAGGGGTAGGGTTATGGTTAAGAATAGAGTTAGGCTTAGTGTTATTGTTAGGGTTAGTGGTAGGGTTCAGATTAGATTTAGTGTTAGTGTTAGCATTAGCGTTAGGGTTAGGTTTAGGGTAAGTTTTAGGGTTAGTGTTAGGGTTAGGTTTACTGTTAGTGTCAGTGATAGGGTAAGGGTAAGTTTTAGGATTAGGGTTAGGTCTAGGTTTAAGTTTAGGTTTAGTATTAAGCTTTGGGTTAGGGTTAGATTAGGGTTAGGTTAGCGTAAGTTTTAGGCTTAGTTTTAGGGTTTGTTTAGGTTAGGGTAAATATTAGGTTTAGGGTTACAGTTCGGATTAGGGTTAGGTTTAGGTATAGGGTTAGTGTTAGTGTTAGGGTTAGGGTTAGGGTTAGATTTAGGGTTATTGGTAGCATTGGTGTTACAGTTAGAGTGTTGGTAAGGTTTAGGTTTAAGATTAGTGTTATGGTTAGAAATAGGGTTATGGTTAGTGTTAGAAGTATGGTTACATTTCATGTTAGGGTTAGGGTTAAGGTGAGTGTTAGGTTTGGGTTTAGTGTTAGGTTTAGGATTAGGGTAAGTTTTAGTGCTTGGGTTAAAGTTAATGTTTGGTTTATGGATAGTGGTCGGGTTAAGGATAGATTTAGGTTTATTGTTAGGCTTAGGGTTAGGGTTAGTGTTACAGTTAGAGCTAGGGTTAGGTTTAGGGTTAGTGTTAGGGTTTGGTTTAGGGATATGGTTATTGTTAGGGTAAAAGTTAGGGTTAGGGTCAGTGTTAAGTTTATGTTTATTTTTAAGGTTAGTGTTGGTGTCACTGTTAGGTTAGGGTAAGTGTTAGTGATAGTGATAGGTTTAGGGTTATCATTAGGGTTAGTGTTAGTGATAGGGTTAGGGTTGGGTTTATGTTTAGTGTTAGGTTAGGGTTAGGATTAATGTTAGGGTTAGTGTTAGTGTTAGGGATATGGTTAATTTTAGTGTTAAGGTTATTTATAGAATTAGGGGTCTGTTAGGGTTTGGGTTATTGTTATGATTGGGATAATTGTTAGGGTTAGGGTTATGGTAATGGATATAGTTAGTGTTAGGGTTACAGTTAGGGTTAGTGTTTAGGGTCAGGGTTAGTGTTTAGGGTCAGGGTTAGTGTTATGGTTAGTGTTAGGGTTAGTGTTAGGGTGAAGTTTAATGTTAGGGTGAGGCTAATGGTTAGAGCTACGGTTTGTGTTAGGGTTAAATTTAGGGTTAGGTATTGGAATTAGTGTTAGGGGTATGGTTAAGGTTATTGTTAAGGTTATTGTAAGATTTAGGGATCGTGTTAGGCTTAGTGTTAGGGTGAAGTTTAGGGTAAGGGTTAGGTTAATGGTTATGGTTAGGATTCAGGTTAGGTTTATGGTTAGGTTTAGGTTTGGGCTAGGATTAGAGTTAAGGTTTGTGTTAGGGTTAAATTTAGGATTAGGTATTGGGATAGGGTAATTGTTAGTGTTAATTTTAGTTTTAGGCTTAAGGTTAGTTTTTGAGTTAGGTTTAGGATTATGGTTAGGATAAGGTTTAGGTTAGATTAGGGTTAGATTATGTTTAGGGTTATGGTGAACATTAGGGTTTGTGTTAGGGTTAGTGTTAGGGTTGGTGTTAGGGTTAGTATTAGTGTTAGGGTTAGGTTTAGGGTTATAGTTTTTGTTAGGCTTAGGGTTAGGGTTTGTATTAGGGATAGCGATAGGGTTAGAGTTACGATTAGGATTAGGGTTAGATTTAGTTTTAGGATTACATTTAGCTATAGTGTTAGGGTTAGGATTAGGGTTACTGTTTGTTTTAGGGTTTGGGTTAATATTAATGTTAGGGTTAGCATTAGGTCAGGGTTAGGGTGAGCATTATGGTTAGGGTTAGGGTGTAGGGTAGGGTTAGTGTTAGTTTTAAAATTAGGATTAAGGTTAGGATTAGCATTAAGTTTTGGATTAGCATTAAGTTTAGTTTTAGGTTTAGGGTAAGGGTTAGCATTAGTGTTAGGGTTGGGTTTGGGTTAGGGTAGTGTTAGGATTAGCATTATATTTATGTTTAAGTTTAGTGTTAGGTTTAGCATTAGGTTTAGGTTAGGGTTAGGGTTAGTGTTAGGTTTAGGGTTAGGGTTAGTGTTATTTTTAGGGTTTTGGTTATGATTAGGTTTAGGTTTAGTATTAGGGATAGTGTCAGCATTAGAATAATTTGTAGGGTTAGTTATTGGTTAGAGTTAAAGTTAGGATAGTATTAGGGTTAGTGTTTGTGTTAGAGTTAAGTTTATGGTTAGTTTTAGGGTTAGGTTTAGGGTTAGCATTAAGTTTATGGTTAGGGTTAGTGTTTGGTTTTGGTTAGGTTTAGGGTTAATGTAAGGGATGGGTTATGGTTAGATTAGTGTTAGGTAAGCATTAGTGTTAGTTTTAGGGTTAGTTTAGGGTTAGCATTAAGGTTAGGGTAAAAGATAGAGTTATTGTTAGTGTTAGGTTTAGGGTTAAAGTTAGGGTTTGGGATAGGGTTGTGGTTAAAGTTAGGTTTAGTGTTAGTGTTATGGTTAGTGTTAATTTTAGGGTTACGTTATATTTGGGGTAAGAATTAGGATTAGGTTTATGGTTAAGGTTTGGTTTAGGGTTAGATTTATTTTTTTCGTTAGAGTTAGTGTTATTTTGAGGTTTAGGGTTAGGGTTAGGGTCAATATTATGGTTTGGGTTAGAGATAGGGTTAGTGTTAGTGTTAGTGTTATGCTTTGTGTTAAGATTAGGTGTAAGTTAAGTGTAGGGTTAAGTTTACAGGTAGGATTAAGGTTAGTGTTAGGATTAGGATTAGGGTTTTTTTTAATGTTAGGTTTAAGGTAAATATAAGGTTAGGCTTACAGGTAGAATTAAGGTTAGTGTTAGGGTTAGTGTTAGTGTTAATTTTTGCATTAGAGTTAGTGTTAGGTTTAGTGTCAGTGTTAGGTTTAAACTTAGGTTTAGGGTCAGTGTTAGGTTTAGGGTTAGGTTTAGTGTTAGTATTAGGTTTAGGAATAATTATATGGTTTTTTTAGGGTTAGGTTTAGTGTTAGGGTTAGTGTTGGGTTTAGGTTTAGGGTTTGTGTTAGGTTAGGGTTAGCATGATTGTTAGGATTAGGGTTATGTTGAGGTTTAGTGTTAGTTTTTGGTTTAGGGTTAAGGTGAGTTTTAAGGATAGTGTTAGGGTTAGGGATAGGTTTAGAGTTAGTGTTCGGGTTAGTGTTAGGGTTAGTGTTATGGTTATGTTTAGTGTTATGTCTAGGTTTAGTGTTAGTGTTAGGGTTAGTGTTAAGCTAAGGATTAGGATTAGGGTTAGCATTAGGTATAGTGTTGGGGTTAGGATTAGGGATACTTTTAAAATTAGGGTTTAAGTGAGGTTTAGGGTTAGTGTTAGGTTTAGTGTTATTGTTAGGGTTAGAGTTTGTGGTAGCATTAGGTTTATTGTTAGGTTTTTTTATAGGGTTAGTGTTAGGGTAAGTGTTAGGTATATGAATAGGATTGGGGTTAGATTGAGGGTTAGGTTTAGGTTTAGTGTTAGGGTTATGGTTATTCTTAGAGTTAGGGTTAGGTTTAGTGTTAGGGTTAGGTTTAGTATTATGTTTAAGGTTAGATTTAGTGATAGGGTTAGTGTTAGTGTTAGTGTTATGGTTAGAGTTAGCGTTAGGGTTAGTATTTTGTTTAGGGTTAGGGTTCATGTTAGGGTTAGGGTTAGGGTTATGGTTAGTATTAGGGTAGAGTTAGACTTTGATTTAGGCTTGGGCTTAGGGTTAGGGTTCATGTTAAAGTTAGGTTTATGGATAGGGTTAATGTTAATTTTAGGGATAATGTTAGAATTAGGGTTAGGGTAAGGTTTACATTTATTGTTAGGATTAGGTTTAGGGTTAGCATTAGTTTTTGTGTTAGGGTTAGGGTTAGATTTAGGGTTAGGTTTTGTGTTAGGTTTAAGGTTAGGTTAGGTTTAGGTTTATGATTAAAATTATGGTTAGGTTAAATGTTACAGTTAGTTTTAGTTTTATATTTGGGTTAGGGTTAGTGTTTGTGTTAGGGTTTGGGTTACTGTTAATATTATGTTTAAGGTTAGTTTTAAGTTTACGTTTTGTTTTAGTGGTATGTTAGTGTTAGCATTTATATCAGGGTTGTTTTTACGGTTATGGTTTTGATTTTGGTTAGGATTAGATTTAGGGTTGGGTTTAAGGTTAAGGTTAGTGTTAGCATTAGCTTTAGGGTTAGATTTAGGATTAGTTTTAGGATTACCTATAGGGTTAAGTTTAGTGTTAAGGTTAGAGTTATGGTTAGGTTTAGGGTTAATGTTAGGGTTAGGGTTAGAGTTATTATTAGTTTTAAGTTTAGGGTTAGTATTTGTGTTAGGTTTATGGTTAGAGGAGAATTAGGGTTTGTGTGTTAGTTTTAGGGTTAGATTGAGGGTTAGGGTTGCAATTAGGATTTGGTTAGGCTTAGTGTTAGGGTTAGTGTTAGGGTTATTTTTAGGTTATGTGTTAGGGTTAAGATTAGGTTTAGTGTTAGGTTAGGTTTATGGGTAGGATTAGTTTTATGGTTAGGGTTAGTGTAAGTTTTTGTGTTTGTTTTCAGGTTAGTCTTAGAATTAGGGTTAGTGTTTTTGTTAGGGTGAGGGTTAGGATTATTGTTATGTTTAGGGTTATGTTTAAGGATAGGGTTAGTGTTAGGGTTAGCATTAGGGTTAGGTTAAGGCTTAATGTTAAGGTTAGCATTAGGGTTAGTGCTCTGGTTAGTTTTAGGGTTAGTCTTATGCTTAGGGTTATAGTTTGTGTTAGGTTTCTCTTTAGGGTTTGTTTGGTGGTAGTGTTCGTGTTATTTTTTGGGTTAGTGTTAGGTTTAATGTAAAGGTTAGGGTAAGTTTTAGGGTTCTGGTAAGGTTTAGGGTTAGGTTTACTGTTAAGTTTATGGTTAAGTTTATGCTTAGGTTTCGGGTAAATGTTAGGGTTATGGTTATGGTTAGGATTAGGGTTAGTTTCAGAGTTGGGTTCAGCTTAGGTTTAGCTTTTGTTTTAGAATTAGGTTTAGGTTTATGGTTAGGGTTACAGATAGGATTAGGGTTAGAGTTTGTTTTAAAGTTAGTGTAAGTGTTAGGGTTACTGTTAGGGTTACTGTTAGTTTTAGTTTTAAGTTTAGGGTTAGTATTTATGTTAGGTTTACTGTTTGTGTTAGATTTAGGGTTAGTGTTAGGTTTAGAGTTACATTTACATTTAGGGTCAGTGATAGGTTTTGGTTTGGTGTTAGGGTTAGTGTTAGGATTAGTGTTAGCATTATGGTAACTGTTAAGTTTAGGCTTAGGGTTAGGGTTAGGTTGTGGTTAGGGTTAGGGTTAGGTTAAGTTTAGAATTATGGTTTAGGTTAGTGTTTGTCTTAGTTTTATGGTTAGTTTTAGGGTTAGGTTAAGGTTAGGGTTAGGTTGAGTGTTATGGATATGATTAGGATTTGTGTTAGGGTTAGGGTTGGTTTAGGGTTGGGATTACGGTTAGGATTAGCATTAGGGTTAAATTTTGGTTTAGGGTTAGAGTTAGGGTTAAGTTTATGGTTAGGGTTTGTGTTAGATTTTGGGTTAGGGTTAGGTTTAATGTTCTGATTGGGTTAGGGTTAGGGTTAGTGTTAGGGTTAGCATTAGGGTTAGGTTTTAGTGTTAATATTAGGGTTAGCCTTAGTGTTTGGGTTATGGTTGGGCTTAAATTTGTGTTGAGGTTAGGATTCGGGTTTGGGTCTGTGTTAGGTTTAGGGTTATGGTTAGGGTTTGCATTAGTGTTAGGTTTAGGGTTAGGTTTAGGGTTAGGGTTATGGTAAGTGTTATGTTAGGTTTATGGGTAGGATATTGTTAGGATTAGGATTAGTGTTATTGTTAGGTTTTGTCTTATAGTTTGTGTTAGGGTTAGTGTTAGAGTTATCTTTAGGTTTGGATTACGTCTAGTTTTAGGGTTAGGGTTAGGGTTTGTGATAGTGTTAGTGTTAGGTTTACAATTAGGTTTAGGATTAGTTTTAGGGTTTGGGTTAGGGTTAGTGTTAGTGTTATTGTTAGGTTTAGGGTTTGGTTTCATGTTAGGGTTAGAGTTACATTTAGGATTTAGGTTAAAAATAATATTAGGGTTAGGGATAGGTTTAGGGTTACTGTTAGGATTAGTGTTATGCTTTTTGTTAGGGTTAGAGATATGGTTAATATTTGTATTAGTGTTAGTGTTAGGGTTAGGTTTAGTGTTAGTGGTAGGGTTAGCATTCGGGTTAGGTTTAGGGTTACATTTAGGGTTAGTGTTAGGATTTGTGTTAGTGTAAGGGATAGAGTTATGGCTAGGGTTAAGTTTAGTGTTAAGTTTAGGCCTCGAGTTAGCATTCGGGTTAAGGTTACATTTAAGGTGATGATATTTTCAGTGTTAAGTTCAAGTTAGGTTTAGGGTAATGAATAGATTAGATTTAATGTTAGTGGTAGGATCAGGCTGAGGATTAGCATTAGGTTTAGGGTTAAGGTAATGGATAGGGTTATAGCTAGTGTTAGGGCTAGGGTTATGGTTAAAATAAGGGCTAGGTGTATGGTTAGCTGTAGGTTTAGTGCAAGGATTAAATTTAGGGTTATGTTTAGTGTAAGGGTTAGGGCTAGATTTAGGGTTCGAGTTACGGTTAAAGCTAGGTTTCGGTCTTCGATTAGGGCTAGGTTTTGGGTTATGTTAGCACTTTTCTTAGGGATACAGCTAATGTAAGAACTAAGGTTATGATTTGGGCTAGTTTTAGGGTTACATTTTGGACTGAGTCTAGTTTTACGATTTTGTTTACTTTTAGAGTGATGTTTTTAACTATGGTTAGTGTTAGGGTGAGAGTCAGAATCACGATTCATTTTATGGTTACGAATATTACTCAAATTATGGGTAGGCTTAGGGTTACATGTAGGGTAAGGATTTGGTTTAGGTTAAGGGTTAGTGTTAGTACTATGGCTCGGTTTTGTTTTAGGACTAAAGATAAAGTTAAGGGTAGTTTTATGATTAGTGTTAGTGTTATTGCTAATGCTAAGGTGAGTTTAGGCTTAGGAGTAGATTTAGAGTTATGATTAATTCTATGGTTAGGGCTATGGCTAATGTTAGAGCTAATATTAGGGCCAGTGTTTGGTTCATGGTAATGGATAGTGTTAGAACTAGGAATTGGGCTATGGAAAGAGTTAGAGTAAGCCTTAGGGCAAGAGTTTGGGTTAGGGTTAAGGATAAATTAGGGCTAGGGATAGTTCTAGGCTTAGTGTTAGGCTTAGGTCTAGGATTAGGGCTATTTTTATGGTTAGGTTTAGGGTTAGGTTTAGGGGAAGGGCTGTCTGTTTGATTTCCACCTCCATTTCCATTTACCCACATGTGTCAAAATAAAGTGAAACCTTGAAATACAAAGTGTTCATAATAGTGAACCATTGAATTGGGAAGCACATATCTTGGCAGCATACTAAGGCCAGATAAAAGATGAGTCCTGCCCACTATCAATGAAATCTGAATAAAACTAACTCTCACTCTAACACTACCTCTAAGCCTAGCCCTAGCCATACCTAACATTAATCCTAGCCTGATTAGAGAACCATAGATCCTTGAATGCCCAACCTTGGGGAGTTTTGTGGGGCAAGCTAAGTGATGAATCCTATGCAACATCCAATGAATCTGACCAAATAATTATGGGAGGTATTTCAGTACATGCATATTTTCCTGTATTCTCCTAAAGGGCTCTCAGATTAATTGTTTTTGCATCCTTAAGCATAGGCCTACTTTTACAAGGGACATACCAGTGTCCCTACAGAGAACTGATGAAGTGTGTAAGGTTTCAAGCAGCTAGCACAAACCCTGTTTGATTTTCAACTCCATTAACTTTCCCATATAGGTCAAAATGAAGTGAAATCTTAAAATAGAAAATGTTCCTGACAGCGAACCTGTGAACAGAGAAGGCGTAAACCTGGGGAACATAGTAAATCTAGCTAAAAGATAAATACTGCCAAGTATCAAAGAATTTTGAATAAAACTAACTCTAACCCTAACACTAGCTCTAACCCTGGATTTTCCCTTAACCCTAACTTTTTATGAAACCTTTGACCATAGAATTTTCAAACTTGCGCAGCCTAGTAGGGAAATCTAAGGGATAAATGCTACACAGTATCAAATAAATCTGTCAAAAAAGTTGTGGAGTATATCAGTACATGCATATTTCTCTGTTATCTCCTAAAGGACTCTTGGATAAAGTGGTTTTTATGTGCTTCAGCATAGGCCTACTGTCACAAGAACAAACCAGAGATTGCTCACATAGAATTGATGGAGTGTGAAGTTTCAAGCAGCTAGCACCAATGCTGTTTTATTTCCAGCTGCATATCCTTTTACCTGTATTGGACAAAATGAACTGAAACTTTAAAATAAAAACTGTTCCTGACACTGAACCATTGAACCTAGGAAGTCCAAACATTTGGATTATGATAAGGGTAGGAAGGAAATGAATCCTGCCCAGTATCAAAAAATTTCAACAAAACTACCTCTAATCCTAATACTAGCTGTAACACTAGCCTCAACACTATCCTTAACACAAACCCTAACCTGTTTGAAAAACTGTTGATCTTAGAATTCCCAAACATGGGGAACCTAGGGGGCTAAGCTATCAGATGAATCTTATTCAGTATCAAAAATATTACCAAATAATTGAGATGGCATTTCAGTTCATTCATATTTCTCTGTTTTCTGCTAAAGGACTCTCAGATAAAGTTGTTTTTCCCATCTTCATCTTAGGGCTACTTTCACAAGGAACAAAACAGGGAGTTCCCACAAAGAACTGATTCAGTGTTTGAAGTTTCAAGCAGCTAGCACCAACCCGGTTTGATTTCAACCTCCATTTCCATTTACCTATATAGGTCAATATGAAGTGAAACCTTAAAATACAGAGTGTCCCTTCTAGAGAACCATTGAAAAGATAAGGCCCAAACCTGAGGAGCATATTAAGGCTAGGTAAAAGATGACTCCTTCCAAGTATCAAAGAAATTTGTACAAAACTTACTCTAACCCTAACACTCCTTCTAACCCTAGCCCTAACCCCAACTTACACTAACCATAACCTGATTACAGAAGAGTTGATCCTAGAAGTCCCACACTTTGAGAGCTTTGTGGGGCACGCTAAATAATGAATCCTACTCAATATCAAACAAATCTGACAAAATAATTATGGGAGGAATTTCAGTGCATGCATATTTCCTGCTTTCTCCTAAAGGGCTCTCAGATACAGTTGTTTTTGCATGCTTCAGCTTAGACCTAGACTCACAAGAAACATACCAATGTTTCCCCACAAAGAACTGAGGGTGTGTGTGCTGTTTCAAGCAGCTAGCATAAACTCTGTTTGATTTCCAGGTCTATTTACATTTACTCATATAATTCAAAGTGAAGTAAAGTAAAAAAATATTAACAGTTCTGGACACCAAAAAGTTGAACCAAAATGCCTATACCTGGGAAACAGAGTAAAGTTAGTTAAAGATGAATCCTGGATTGTATCAAATATATTTGAATAAAGTAATTCTAACTCTAACACTACCTCTAGACTGAGCCCTAATACTAACAAAATATTAACATAGCCCTATCCCTAAATTTAACTTTAAACCTAATTTTAACTGTAACCATTACCCAAACCCTATCCATTACTATAACTCTAACCATAACCCTAGTGCTAAACACAGCCCTAACCCTAACATTTACCCTAGACCTGCTCTAACCCTAACCCTCGCAGTATCCCTAATCTAGTTCCAACCATAACAATTACCCTAAACCTTACCTTAACCCTAGGCCTAACCCTAACCCTAAACCTAACCCTAATCCTAACATTAGCCCTAATCCTAACCATAAACTTAGCCCTAACCCTAGCTGTAATCCTATCTTTTACCCTATACTTAAGCCTAACCCAAATGCTAACAATAGGACTAAAACTAAAGCTCTCCCTAAGGCTATTCAAAACCCTAAACCTAAACTGAACCCTAAACTTAACCATATCAATTACTCTAAACCTAATGGTAATTTAAGCCTTAACCCTAAACCTTAACCAAAATCAATCCCTAATCCTGACCCTGACCATAATAATACACCTAGCTTTAAACCTGACCTTTACTATAAACCTAACTCTTACAGTAAACTTATTCATAACCAAACCCTACAACTACCCTTAAATGTAATGCTAAACCTGACATTAGCCCTACCCTTAATCCTAGCCCTAGCCCTAACACAAATCCTCATCTGAGCCATAAACCTAGCCTTAGTCCTAACCCTCACCCTCACCCTAACCCAAGACCTAATCCTAACCATAACCCTAGCCCTAAACTTAACTCTTAACTGTATCCATTACCCTAAATATAACCCTCATCCTAATGCTAACCCTAAGAATAACCCTAAACCTATCACTGTCTCCAAACTATTAATTACCCTAAACCTAACCCTATCTTTATTTTAACCCTAAACATACCTGTAATTTGAGCCGTAATCCTAAACTCAACCTAAACCAATCCCTAACATTGATCCTGGCTCTAATAATTCCCCTAGCTCTAAACCTGACTCTTTCCTATACCTAACGCTTACAATAGACCTAGCCATAAACCTTTCCCTAAAACTATCCCTAACTGTAACCCTAGACCTGACATTAGCCCTAGCCATAATTCTAGCCCTAACCCTAACACAAACCCTAGCCATTACCCTAGCTCTAAACATAGCATTAATTACAATCCCAACCCAAACTCTAGGCCTAACCCTGACACTAATCCTAACTCTAATCTTAGCCCTAATTAATTCATATCCCTAATACTAGCCTTAAGACTAACTCTAATTCTCACATTAGACCCTTCACTCATTCTAACCTTATCCCTTACTGTAACTCTAACCCTAATCCTAACCCTTGCCCTATCCTTTGCCCTAGTACTAACCTTAGAAAAAACCTAACTCTAAATCAAGCCCTAACCCGAAGACTAAGCCAAACCCTAACACTAGCCCAAACCATAACACTAATTATAAAACTAGCCCTATCCAAAGCCCTAGCCCTAAAACAAAACCTAGATATAGCTATAACCCTAAACCTTAACCTAAAACAAACTCTAACCTTAAACGTAGCCTTAACCCTAGCCCTAATATGAGTTGCAAGCTGAAACATTTAACTAACCCTGAACCTGACACTGACCCTAACACTAGTAGGTCTAAATATCATCCTGATCCTAAAACTAACCCTTACACTAACTCTAGCCCTAAAACCCTAAACTGGCCCTAAACATCACTATAGTACTTACATTAGCCCTAACCCTAACCCTATCCCTAACTTAACCCAAAACCTACCACTAATCCTAGCTTTAACCGTAGCCCTATTTGTAACCATAAACCTAGCCCTAAACTGATCTCTAACTCTATCCATTACCATAACCAAAAATATAATTCTAACGCTTACCCTAGGCATAAACCCTAACTTAACCCAATCTATTACCCTGAACCTAACCTGAACCTAAACCTAACCCTATCATTACCCTAACCATAACACTAACACTAATTCAAGCCCTAACTTTAAACCTTAGCCTATCCCAAACCCTAATCCTGACCTTGACTATAATAAATCCCCTAGATATAAACTTGAACATAACCCTACACCTAACCCTTACCCTTGATGTAGCCATAATCCTAACCTTAAAACTATCTTTAACCATAATTCTGGACCTGAAATTAGCCCTAGCCCTAATCCTAGTCCTAAACCTAAAACAAACCCTAGCCCTCATCCTAGCCCTACACTGAGCTTTAATCATAATCCTAAACCCTAACTTTAACCCTAACCCAAATTGTAACCCTCACCCTACCTCTATTCCTAGCTATAATGCCATCTCTTACCCTAAACTTAAACCTAACCCTAACCCTAACATTAGGCTTAAGCCAAGCAAAAAACCCAGCCCTAATCCTAGCGCTAATTTAGCCCTATCTCCAAAACTAACACTAATCCTAGCCCTAAGACTCTAACTCTTGGCCTATACCTATCCCTAGTTCTAAAGCTATCCCTTACCATAACCCTATCCCTAGCCCTAACCATTGCCCTATTCTTAGTCCCAGCCCTAACACCAGATCTAACCCTTACTCTAAGCCTAAGCTTAGCACTTACACTATCCCTAAACCTAAACCTAGGACTCAACCAAAACCAAGCAATAGTAATTACCCTAAATATTAACTGAAACCAAACTCTAACACTAAACCTAGACCTATGCCTAGCCCTAATTCTAGTTAACACACACTGACCCTGACTCATATCCTAACACTCAACCTAGCTATAAACACCAACCTCACCTTAAACTGAATGCTAAGAATAACCCTACCAATAATTTGAGTCTTAACCCTAACCCTAAAACGAACACTGACCTGACTCTTATCCTAACACAAACAATAGCTATAAATATCAACCTAAACGTAAACCTAACCCTAACACTAAACCTAACCATTACACAAAAACTAACCTAAATTTCACCCTCATTCTTACAGTAGCCGTGGCCCTAATCCTATTCCTAACCCTAACACAAACATTAGCCCTAATCCAAGCCCTAAACCTACATTTAACCCTAATTCTAACCTTAACTCTAACCCTAAACCTAGCTCCAAATCAATCGCTTACCCTAAGCAAACACCTAAACCTAAGTGTAATCCTAGACCTATCCCTAATCCTTAGGCTAACCAAAACCCTAACTTTATTAATAGCCCTAACCCTAGATCTCATTCTAGCTCTAACCCTACCACAAATTCTAACCCTAACCTGACCCTTATACTGACCGTACCACTAATCCTAGGTCTAAATCTAACCTAACTATAACCTAAAAGCTATGGTAATACTATCCCTAGACGTAACACTGAAGCTAACACCCAGCCTATCCCTAACCATAGCTAAGAACATAACCCTTATGCTAAACATAACCCTAAACCTAACCCTAGTTCTAACCCTCACCCTAACCCTACCTCAAGACCTAATCCTAACTATAACCCTAGCCATATCCTTAACTCTAACTATATCCATTACCCTAATCATTACCCTTACGCTAATGTAACCACAGGCCTAACCCTAACCCTATCACTATCCCCCAAACTGTCAATTACCCTAATCTTAACCTGAAGCCTAAACCTAACCTTTCATTACCCTAATGCTAACCCTAATTCTAATTTGAGCCCTAACCCTGAAATCAAACCTAAACTAAAGCCCAACACTGACCCTGGCACTAATATTTCCCCGATGTCTAAACCTGCCTATTACCCTATACCTAACCCTTACATTAGACTTAGCCATAAACCTAACCATAAAACTGTCCCTAACCATAACTCTAGACCTGACTTTAGACCTAGCCATAATCCTAGCCCTAACCCTAGCACATACCCTAATCCTTAACCTAGCCCTAAACATAGCCTTAATTATAACTCTAACCCTAACCATGGGCCTAACCCTAACTCTAACCATAGCCCTAATCTTAGCCCTAAGCCTAACCCTAGCCAAAGACTAAGTCTAACTCTCACACTAGTCACACTAGCACTAACTCTAGTTATAATCCTGTAGTTTACCGGAAGCTAATCCTAGCCTGAACCATAGGTCTAACCCTAGCCATATTCATATCCCTGGCCATAATCCTAGATCTTACCCTAACTCTAAATCTAACCCTAACAATAAGCATAAGCCTAAACCTAAACCTAGCCCTAAACCTAAGGCTAATCATAAAACTAGCCCTAACCCTAGCACTAGCTCTAAAACTAAAACAAGCCAAAGACCCTAATAATTAATATTAAACAAACCCTAATCCTACACCTAGCCCTAACTCTACCAATAATTCAAGTCTTAAGCCAACTCTAAAACTAACCCTCACCCTAACTTTGACTTTAACACTAACCCTAGGTCTAAACATCTCCCTAACCCTAAACCTAAACTTAACACTAGACCTAGTCCTAACCTGTAACACTAAAATTAGCCCTAATCATAACCCTAGTACTTACATTGCCATAACCCTAGCCCTAGCCCTAACTTAAACCAAATCCTAGCTCTATTCCAAGCCCTAATCCTAGCTTTAACACTAAACCTAACACTCACCTTATCACTAATTGTAACCATAACCCTAGCTGTAACCCCAGCTCTAACCCTATTCATTACCCTAACCATAACCCTAACCCTAATGCTAAACCTAGGCCTAAATCTAACCCTATCCATAACCTTCAACCTATCCATTACCCTAAATCTAACCTGAAACCTAAACCTAACCCTATCATTATGCTGATCCTAACCTTAATGCTAATTTGAGACCTAAATTTAAACCTTAATCTAGCCAAAACACTAATCATGACCATGACCCTAATAATACCCTTAGCTCTAATCCTGACCCTATCTCTAAAGCTAATACTTACACAAGGTGTAACCATAAACCTAACTTTAAACTATCTTTAACTGTAAACCTTTACCTGAAATTAGCCCTAACCATAATCCTAGCCCTGAACTTAGCCTTAACCCTAACACGAACCATAACCCGGGCCCTAACCCTAATTCTAACCCTCACCCTAGCCTTAAACCTACCTATAACCCCATCCCTTACCATAAACCTAACCATAACCCTAAACCTAACTCTAACTCCCGCCGTAATACTAGGCCTAATACTAACACTAAGGTTAGCACTAATCCTAGCCCTAGTTTAATCCTATCCTAAACCTAAACCTAGCCCTAAGTCTATAACTCTAGTCCTAGACCTAGCCCTAGCTCTCTCCTTAGCCTTATTCTTACTCTATATATAAAACTAACTCTAAGTCTAAACCTAACTCTAAATTTACCTGTAATCCTAACCCAAACCAACCCTAACACAACCCCTAACCACAATGCCAATCCTAAAACTTGCCCTAGGCCCGAACATAGCCATAAAACAGAACGAAGCCATATCCCTAACCCAAACCCTTAACCTAAACCAAACCCAAACCTTACACGTAGCCCTAACTATAACTCTAAAAATGACTCTGACCCTGAGGCTGACCCTAACACTCATCCTAGCTCTAATCATCACCCTAACTTAAATTAACCCTAACACTAGTCCTAGCCTTAACTGTAAACCTTAAATTAGCCTTAATTGTAACCCTAGATCGTACATTAGTCATTGTCATAGCCCTAGCCCTAACCCTGACACAAAATGTACCCTTAATTCTACTCCTAACACTAGCTGAATATCTAATATTAACCCTAACACTAGCCCTAACCCTATCCCAAACACAAAACCTAACCCTAATTCTAACCCTATAACTTACCCTAAGCCAAACCCTCAACCGAATGCTAGCCTAGTCCTAACCCTAATCCATAGCCTAACTTAAACACTAACAGTATTACTAGTCCTGACCCTAGCCCTCATTCTAGTTCTAACAATAACCCTTACCCTCATCTGACCCTAAAAGTAACCTTAGGTCTAAACCTGACCCTAAACCTAAACCAAAACCTAACACTGGACTTACCGGTAAACTTAAGCCTAACACTAGATCTAAATCCAAAGCTAATCCTAAACATAGCTATAAATCTAGCCCTAGACATAAAAAAAAATTTCTAGCACAAGCCCTAACACTAAACCTTAACCTAAACCAAACACTTACCCTATCCCTAGACCTAACCCTAGTCCTAATTCTGGCTCTAACTCTAAACCTAACCCTATCCCTAACACTGAAACTGATCCTAGCATTTAAACTAGCTTTAAACCTGACACTAACCCAAAATCTAGACATAACACTAGACCTAGCTATAACCCTAAACCTAAAACTAGCCCTAAACATAACCCTAGCTTTTACATTACCCATAGTTCTAAACCTAGCCCTAATCCTAACACAAAACCTAGAGCTAATCCTAGGTCTAAACTTAGCTCTAAGCATAAACCTAAGCCTACCCTAACCCTAAGCCTAACTCTAACCTGAAACCTCTCCTTAGGCCTAACCCTAGCTCAAAGCCTCATCCTTACACTAAACAAAAACCTAGCCCTTTCCTAAATATTAATCCTAAACCTAGCCCTAATCCTAAAGTTAACCCTAGCCCAAAATTTAGCTTTAACCATATCCGTTTCCCTAACCCTAACCCTAACCATATTTAAAACTCTATCCCTGACACTAAACCTAACTTTAACCATAATCTTGAACTCAGAAGTGAATCTAAACCTAACCCTCACCCTAGCCCTACACCTAGCTATAATCCAACCCATTTCTCTAAACTTAAACCTAACCCCGGTGCTAACCCTAAACCTAGCCCAACTCCTAGGCTTAACCCTAACACTAACCCTAGTCCTAATCATAGGCCTAAATTAGCCCTACACCTCACCCTAAGCCTTCTCCTAAGAATAACTCTAATTATCACCATAGGCGTATCCCTAGTTCTAACCATATTCCTTAGCATAACTCTAACCCTAGCCCTAACCCTACCATGAGCCCTAACAGTAGATCAACCCTAACTCTAAATCTAACCCTAACACTAAGCCTAAACTTCATTCTACCACTAGCCCTAACCCTGATGCTAATCTAAAATCTAGCCTTAACCCTAGCCCTAGCCCTAAAACAAAACTGAGCCATAACTGTAACCCTTAACCTAAACCAAAACCTAACCCTACACATAGCACTAACATTAGCCCTAATTTGAGTCCTAAACATAACACTAAAACTAACCCTGACCTTGACACTGACCCTAAATATAACCCTTGCTCTAAACATCACCCTAACTCTGACCCTAAAACTGGCCTTAATTGTAACACTAGTCCATATATTAGCCACAGCCCTAACCCTAGCCCTATCCAAACCCAAAACCTAGCCTTTATTTGAGACTTAACCCTAGTTTTAAACCTAACACTAACCCAAAACATACCCCTAAACCTTACCCTGAACCTAGCCAGAATCCTAACCATGACTATAGACTTATCACTAGCTCTAAACCTATCCATTACCCTAACCATAACCATAACCCTAATGGTAACCCTAGGCCTAACCCTAAACTTATTGCTAACTCTAACCTTATTCATTAACCTAAACCCTAAACATAACCCTATCATTACCCTAACCCTAACCCTAATGCTAATTTGTGCCCTAATCCTAAACTTAACCTAAGCCAAATCCTAACTCTGACTCTTCCCGTAACAATATACCTAGCTCTACCCCTGACCCTACATCTAAACCTAAACCTTATACAAGACATAGCCATAAACCTAACCCTAAAACTATTCCTAATGTAACCATAGACCTGACATTTGCACTAGCTGTAATCCTAGCCTTAACCTTTACACAAACCATAGCCCTAACCCTAACAGTAGTCCTAATCCTATTTATAACCCTAGCCCTAAACTTATCTCTAATGCTATCAATTACCCTAATCATAGCCCAAATTCTAATGCTAACCCTAGGCCTAAAACTAACCCTATGCCTAACCTTAACACTATCAATTATGCTAAACCTTACTTGAAGCCTAAACCTAAACCTATCATTACCCTAACCCAAACTCTAATGCTAATTGGAGCCCTAACCCTAAACCTTAACCTAACCAAATCCTAAACATGACCCTGACACTAATACTACCCCTAGCTCTAAATTTGATCCTTACCCTAAAACTAACCATTACACTAAACATAATCATAAACCTGACCCTAAAACTATCCCTAACCGTAACCCTAGAACTAACATTTGTCCTAACACTAATCATAGCCCTAACCAAAACACAAACCTTAGCCCTCATCCTAGCCTTTAACCTAGCCTTAATCATAACTCTAATGAAACCCTAGCCCTAACTCTAATTCTAACCTTCGTCCTAGCCCTAAACCTAGCTCTAACCCCATTATTTACACTAAACCTAACCCTAAGCCCAAAACTAACCCTAGGCCTAAACATAAACATAAAACTAGTCCTATTCCTAGCCCTAATTAAGCCCTATACCTAACCAAACACTAAGCCTAGCCCTAAAACTAACTCTCACACTCACCCTAGCCCTATCCCTAGTTCTAATCCTATTTTTATCATAACCCTAATCCTAGTTATAAATCTAGAACTAATGCTAGCCATATCCTTAGCTCTAGACCTTACCCTAGATCTAACCCTAACTCTAAATCTAATTCTAAATCTAAGACTAGTGTTAGGGTTAGTTTTAGGAATAGGTTTATTTCTAATGCTAGTCTTAGGTTTCGAGTTAGATTTAAAGTTAGGATTACAACACTAGTCCTAAACCTAATGCTAATCTTAAAGCTAGCCCTAACCATAGACCTAGCCCTAAAACAAAAACAAGACATAGCCCTAACTTTAAGGCTTAACCTAAATGAAAATCTATCTCTACAACTAGCCCTAATCCTAGCCCTAATTCGAGTCCAAACTCTAACCCTAAAAGTACCCCTGACCTTAATTTTGAAATTAATACTAACCCTAGCTCTAAATATCACCCTCATGTTAAACTGAACACTAACACTAGACCTAGTACTAACCACAATCTTACAACTAGCCCAAATCTTAACTCTACAGCAACATTGGCTGTAACTCTAAACCTAGCCATAACTCTAAGCAAATTTAGCCCTAATCTGAAACCTAACTCTAGCTTTAACACTAAACCTGATCATAACACTAGCCCTAACTCTACCCTAACTGTAGCCCTAACACTAGGTCTAACCCTAGTCCTAGCCCTAATCATATTACTAGTCCTAACCCTAGCCCTCATTCTAACTGTAACCATAACTCAAACCTGATACATATTCTGACTCTAACAGTAACCGTAGGTCTAAACCTGATCCTAACCCTATACTGAACCCTTACACTAGCACTAGAAATAAACCTATTCCTAAACCTAACCCTGACACTAGCCCTGGACCTAAACCTAATCCCAAATCTAGCCATATCTCTAGCCCTGGACATAAACAAAAACCTAGCCCTACCCCTAATAATAAACTGTAACATAAACCAAACACTAACTCAAACCCTAGACCTAAACCTAGTGATAATTCTGGGTTTAACCCTAAAGCTAACTCTAACCTGAACACTTATCCTGACCCTAACACTAACTCTAGCTCTAAACATCATGCTAACACTAACCCTAATGGTAACACTTGACCTAGCCTTAACACTAACCCCAAAACTTGCTCTAATCATACCCTAGATTGTACATTAGCTGTAGCCCTAACACTAGTCCTACCTAACCCAAAACCTGGCCCTAATCCAAGCACTAACCCTAGCTTTAACCCTAACACTAACCGTAGGCATAAGGCAGTCCCTAATCCTTCCCCAACACTAGCTCTTATCCTATTTGTTACCTTAAGCCAAACTATAAACCTAATTCTAACCCTAGTCCTAATACTAATCCATAGCCTAACCCAAATCCAAACCCTATTACTAGCACTAAACCTATCCCTCATTCTAGCTCTAACCATAACCCAAACCATAATCCTAACCCTGAAACTTATACTGACCCTAACACTAACTGTAGGTCTAAACATGACCCTAACCCAGACCCAAACCCTGACATTAGCCAGACTGGTAATCCTATACCTAAACCTAAACCTTACACTAGTCATAAACCAGAATTTAATCCCAAATCTAGCCATAATTTGCCCTAGCCCAAAAAATCACCCTTACCATAACCCAAACACTAACCCTACTTCTACTCCTAAGCCTAGTCTTAATTCTGGCACTAACCCCAACAGTCACTCTAACATAAACACTGACCCTTACCCTAACATAAACCTAGCTCCAAAGCTCATCTTAAACCAAAACCTAATCTTAACACTACACCTAGCCATAACCCTAACACTAATAATAGCCCTAATCATAACCCTAGCTCTTAACTACCCATGGCCCTAACACTAGGCCTAAAATAACACAAAACCTAGCCCTAATCCTAGGCCTAAACATAGCCCTAAGTGTTACTCTAAACTAACTGTAGCCTTATCTCTAACCCTATCCTTCCCCTTAGACCTAACTCTAGCACAAAGCCTAAACATTACACTAAATATAACCCTAGCCCTATCCCAAACCCTAACCTAACCCTAGCCCTAACCCTACCCTTAACCATAGCCCTAAGCATAGCTCTAATTCTATACACTACCCTAACCCTAGCCCTATTCCTAACTGTAAGCCTAGCCTTAACCTTAGTTCTAATCCTACCCATTACCCTAAACATAATCCTAGCCCTAATTCTAACCCAAGGCTTAACCCTAACACTATCACAATCTCTAAACCTATCCATTACTGTAAAACTATACTGTACTCTAATCCTAAGCCTATTCTTTACCCTAACCCTAATTCTAACCCTAATGCTAATTGAACCCCTAAACCTAAACCTTAACCTAAACTGAACCATAAGCCATACCATGACCTTAATAATACATCTAGCTCTAAACTTGATCCTTACCCTAAATCCTTACCCTTACACTAGATCTAACCATAAACATAACCCTAAATCTATCCCTAACCATAACCCTAGACTTAACTCTAGACACTTACCTTAACAAAAACCCTAGCTCTAAACCTTATCCTAACTGAAAAACTAACCATAATACTAGACAAACCCTAAATCTACTCATAAACGTAACCCTAGATCTTACATTACCCATACACCTAACACTAGCCATAAACTTCACACACAACCTAGCCCGAATCCTAGCCCTAAACATAGACCTAAGTGTAACCCTAACCCTATCCCTAGCACTAACCTTAACACTAAGACTGGCCTCGGCCCTAACCCTACTCAAATTCTAATTCTTATCCTAGACATAACAATAGCCCTAACCCTAAACTTAGCCCTAATCCTAAATGTAACCATAGCAGAAATCCTAGCACAAATTTATGCATTACCTAAACATAACCCTAACCCTAATGCTAACCCAAGCTATAACCCTAAGCCTAAACATAACCATAGCCCTGACTCTAACTCAAACCCTCACCCTAGCCCTAACCCTAGCTCAAACCCTAACACTTCTGCTATACTTAACACTAACAATAACCCTAGGCCTATCTCTAAACCTAGCCAAAATCCTAACATTAACACAATGCCTAACAATAGCACTAACACTATCCTTTACCCTAAACATAAAACTAACCCAAATGCTAACCCTAGGCCTCACCCTAATCCTATCACTAACACTAACCCTATCTATTACTCTAAAACTAACCTGAACCCTAAAACTAACACTATCCTTTATTTTAACCCTAACCCTAATAATAATTGGAGCCCTAACCCTAAATGTTATCCTAAACCAAAACCTGAACCGGACTCTGAACATAATAATACACCTAGTTCTAAACCTCACATTTACCCTAAACCAAACTTTCCACTAGACCTAGCCATAAACCTAAAGTTAACACTATTCCTAACCATAAGCCTAGACCTGGCATTAGCCCTAGCTCTAATCCTAGCTCTAAACCTAACACAAAGTTTTGCCCTCATCCTAGCCCTAAACCTAGCCTTAATCCTAAAACAAACACCCTATTCCTATACCTAATTTTAACCCTCACCCTAGCCCTGAACCTAGCCATAATCTGATCCTTTCCCCTAAAACTAACCATAACCCTAACACTAACACTAACCCTAATTCTAGCCCTAACCATGGACTTAACCCTAACACTAAACCTAGCGCTAATATAGCCCTAATTTAGCCCTAACCCTTATCAAATTCCTAACTCTAGCCCTAAGAATAACCCTAACTCTCAACCTAGCCCTATTTCTAGTTCTAAACCTGTCCATTACCGTAAACCTAACACTAGCCCTAAACTTAGCCCTAACTCAAGATCTAACCATAACTCTAAATTATGGTTATAAACTCTAAATCTAACCCTAACCTTAAGACTAAACCTTAACCTACCACTAGCTGAACATTATCACTAATCATAAAACTAACATGAGCACTAGCCCTAGCCGTAAAAAAAAAGAAAAAAGAAAAGAAAAAAAAATTAGCCATTACCCTAACCCTAAAACTAACCTAAACAAAACCCTAACCCTACAGCTAGCCATAACCCTAGGTAAAATTCGAGTCCTAGGACAAAAACTAACCCTTACCCTGACTCATATCCAAACACTAACCCTAGCTCTATATTTCACCCTAACCATAAAGCAAATGCTAACACCATTCCAAGCCCAAACCCTAACCTTAAAACTAACCCTAATAATAACCCTAGTTCTTACATTAGCCATAGTCCTAACCCTAGCCCTAACCCGCCCCAAAAAAAGCCCTAATCTGAGCCCTAAAACTAGATTTAACCCTAACCCTAGCCCTAAACCTAACCCGAAACATAGCTCTAAGCCTAGCTCTAACCCTATCCCTTATCCAAGCCAAACCCTATCCATAATACTAACCCTAGTCCTAATCGTAATCCTTAGCCTAAATCAAACACTAACCCTATTACTAGTCCAAACCATAGCACACATTCTAGCTCTAAACCTAACCCAAAACCTAACCCTAACATTCACCCTTATTCTGACCATAACATTAATTATAGGTCTAAACCTGACCCTAACCCTAAACTGAACCCTGAAACTAGTCCTACCGGTAAACTTTACCTAAACCTAACCCTAACACTACCACTATACCTAAACCTAATCCTAAATATAGCAATAACTCTAGCCATAGACCTAAACAAAAACTTAGTCCTAGTCCTAACAATAACCCTTAAGCTAAACCAAACAATAACAGTACTCCCACAACTAAACCTATTCTTGATTCTGCCAAGCACCCTAAATCTAATCTGAACACTGACCCTGACACTAACACTACACCTAGCTCTAAAACTGACTCTAAACCAAAATCTAAACCTAACACCTAGCCATAGCCCTAACCCTAAAACTAGCCCTAACCCTAAGCCTAACCCTCACCTTAGACCTAACCATAGCTCAAAGCCTAACCTTTGGCCTAAACATAACCCTGGCCTTATCCCTAATCCTAAAACTAACCCTAACCCTAACCCTATACATTACCCTTATGATAACCCTAATCCTAATGCTAACCCTAGGCCTAACCCTAACTCTATCTCAAAACCTAAATCTCTCCATTACCCTAAACCTACCCTTAATCCTAAACCTAACCCTATTTATTACCCTAATCCTAACCAACCCTAATTCTCACTTGAGCCCTATCCCTAAATCTTTACCTAATTAAAACCATAACCCTGAACCTGAACCTAAAAATACCCCTAGCTCTAAAACTGACCCTTACCCTAAACTTAAAACTTACCCTAGACTAAGATATAGACCTAATCCTAAATTTACTCCTAACTGTAACACTAGACTTGACATTTCCCCTAGCCATAATTTTAGACCTAACCCTACAACAAACTGTAGCCCTCATCATAGTGCTAAACCTACCCTTAATCATAACTGTAACCCTAACCCTAGCCCTAATCCTAATTCTAACCCTCACTCTATGTCTAAACCTTGTTCTTACACATCCCTTACCCTAAACTTAACCTAAAACTAGCCCTAATGCTAGGCCTAAGCTGAAAACTAACCCTAGTTCTAATCCTTGCCCTGATTTAGCCCTATCTCTAAAACTAACCCTAACCCTAGCCCTACAACTAACTCTAACTCTCACCCTAGATTTATGCCTAGTTCTATCCCAGTCATTTACCATAAACCTAAAACTAGCACTAAGCTTTACCCTATACTTAGACCTAGGCCTAACCCTAGATCTAACCCTAACTCCATGTCTTAACCTAACCCTAAGCCTAAGCCTAACAGAAACACTAGCCCTAATCCTAATGCTAATCATATAACCTAGGACAAAAACAAAACTGAGCAATATGGGCTGAGGATGTGGCTAAAGAGGTAGCATATTCGCCTGGCATTCACAGGGTACTGGGTTCAATCCTCAGCAACAATAAAAATATAATTTTTAAGAAAAGATGTTTTGGAGAAGGAAGATGGCGGCGAGGGGAGTGCATTACCCCCGTGTGCTGCTTCACTGTGTGGGAGTATGACAAGTCAGGACAGCTAAAGGATATCTTGTTAGGAATTTCCAGCAATAGTGGGGTGCTCCGGAACCTGGAGGAAGGATTTCCATCGCACGAGGATCGGCTACGGGGACTCAAACGCGAGAGGTTTGTCGCACGGAGGGTAACTGCTTATTCAGCAAATCGCCCCGCGGCTAGAGTCTGCAGCGCGTGCTGGGATAGAGATGCAGGGTTACAGCGCTGCAGTTTCTGCCAGCCGCGCAAGCACCGTACTCAGAGCTGAATTCTGGGTTCGAGACGGGGGAAGGAAGCGGTCCATCTCAGTTCTCCACACCGGTCAGACCACAGAGGAGGCCAGCAGCCACCATGTTGGTAAACTGACGTCACCTTCCCTGTTTTCGACTGACCGCAGCTCATTCAGCCATAGAACAGGTAATTTCAGGCTGCAATTCGCCTGCGGCTTGCAGACAGATTGCTAGGGTTCAGCGCCTGGGTGCTGCTTAGAATCTGATCTTATCGGAGCGAACACCGAGCGCGGGGTGGCCGAGTTCTGGCTCCCGAAACCGTCCCGGAACCGCCCTGGCTCAGGGCTGCGGAGCCTGCGGAGGCTGCTTCTTGGACCCTGCTACAATCAGAGCATACACCAAGCACTAAGCAGCCGAATTCCGGCTCCCGGAACTGAGCCCGCGGGGACTGCTTCTTGGAGCTTACACTTATAGGAGCTTACACCGAGCATGGAGCGGCCGAGTTCCGGCTCCCAGAACTTCCCTGGACCGGGGCTAGGAGCCTGCGGAAACTGCGTCTCTGTCCGGGTCCTGCTGAGGGCCGGTCAGGACTCACCCGTTGCTTTGGTTGCCTGGCAAGGGGAACGAAATGCTGCCATTCGCATAGGATACCAACATGGCAGAGATCTGATGTCATCAGAAAGCAGCGGAGGAGAGATATTCATCAATACCAGCGGTGACATAAGCAGTTGGTCTCCTGGTGGGGGGGTGAGGCACAGTCACCCGAGTCTCCTCAATTTGTCCTCGAGCCAGAGGGGAGGAGCCGGGCCGCCGCCAGCGCCCAGAGCTGGCCCAGCGGCTCGCCAGCGTGGTGACCACGTGACCCCAATTGGAGAGGGGGTGGAGCGGAGCCACCACCCACACCCACAAGGTGGGCAGACCCGCGACCCAGTGGTACATGGGCGTGGTAGGAGGGGCAGGGCAGAGCCGCTGTTTGTGCTTGCAAGGTAAACAGACCTGTGACAGCTTGGCGGGTCAGGCCCAGTGGCCTGCCAGTGTGGTACACACGTCACCACAACTGGAGTAGGGGCAGAGCACATCCTTCTCCCACGCCCGGATCAGGCCCTGCCGGTGTGGTGGTCACGTGACCCCAATTGGAGTGGGGGCGGAGCGGAACTGCCACCCGTGCCCGCAGGGTGAGCAGACCAGTGATCAACCTGCAGATCAGGCCCAGGGGTCCGCAGGCATGGTAGGAGGGGCAGGGCAGATCCGCTGCCCGCGCCTCCAAGGTAGGCAGACCTACAACAGACCGGCGGATCAGGCCCAGGAGCCTGCCAGCGTGGTACAAACACCACCCTAATTGGAGTAGTGATAGAGCAGAGTCGCCTCCCATGCCAGGAACAGGCCCAGCGTCCTGCAGGCGGGGTAGTCACGACACCCCAATTGGAGTAGGGGCAGAGCAGAGCCTCCACCCGTGCCCGAAAGGTGGGCAGATCTGCGACCGACCAGCGGGACAGGCCCAGTGGCCTGCCGGTACGACAGACACGTCACCCCATTTGGAGTAGGGGCAGAGTAGAGCCGCCGCCCGCACCTGCAGGGTAGGCAAACCTGCATTCGACCGGCGGATCAGGCCCGGTGCCCTGCCGGTGTGGTACACTCGTCACCCCAATTGGAGTAGGGGCAGAACAGAGCCGCCGCCAGCTCCCAGAACAGGCCCAGTGACCTGCCAACGTGGTAGCCACGACACCCCAATTGGAATAAGGAGAGAGCAGAGCCGCTGCCCACACCTGCAGGAAAGATACGCAAGCAGTATGAAAAGACAAGGAAAGAAAGGACCACAAGCAATGCAGGTCAACACAACTTTAGAAGAGGTAACAGCTGCAGCAGATGGAATGTCAGATAAAGAATTCAGGATATACATGCTTCAGATGATCTGGAGTATCAAGGAAGACATTAAACAGCAAAATCAGACAATGAAAGATGACTTCGACAACGAATTACACAAACAAATCCAGGAAGCAAAGGATCAACTATACAGGGAGATAGAGGTTATAAAAAACAAGCAATCAGAAATCCTAGAAATGCAGGAAGCAATAAACCAACTTAAAAACTCAATGGAGAATACTACCAGCAGAGTAGAACACTTAGAAGATAGAACATCAGACAATGAAGACAAAGTATTTCAACTGGAAAAGAACATAGACAGCTCAGCAAGACTGTTAAGAAACCATGAGCAGAACATCCAAGAAATATGGGATAACATTAAGAGACCAAACTTAAGAGTCATTGGGATACAGGAAGGTACAGAGCTCCAAACCAAAGGAATGAGCAGTCTATTCAATGAAATAATACAAGAAAACTTCCCAGACTTGAAGAATGAGACAGAATCCCAAATCCTAGAAGCCTACAGGACGCCGAATGTGCAAAATCATAAGAGATCCACACCTAGACACATTATAATGAAGATGCCCAACATACAGAATAAGGAGAGAATTTTAAAAGCTAGAAGAGAAAGGAAGCAGATTACATTTAGGGGTAAGCCAATCAGGATAACAGCTGATCTTTCAACACAGACTCTGAAAGCTGGAAGATCCTGGAATAACATATTTCAAACACTGAAAGAAAATGGGTTCCAACCAAGAATTGTGTATCCAGCAAAATTAAGCTTCAGGATGGAGGATGAAATTAAAACCTTCCACGATAAACAAAAGTTTAAAGAATTCGCAGCTAGAAAACCATCTCTTCAAAACATCCTAGCCAAAGCATTACAGGAAGAGGAAATGGAAAATAACAATGAAAACCAACAGTGGGAGGTAGGACAGTAAAGAGGGGGGGGGGAATAATCAAAGAGGAAAACAAACCATGTTTAGTAACAGAAATAAACAAATATGGCTGGAAGAACAACCCATATCTCAATAATAACCCTAAATGTTAATGGCTTAAAATCACCAATTAAGAGACACAGGCTAGTAGAATGGATCACAAAACAAGACCCAACAATATGCTGCCTACAGGAGACGCATTTGATAGGAAAAGACATACATAGGCTGAAGGTGAAAGGTTGGGAAAAATCATATCACTCATATGGACTTCGGAAACAAGCAGGCGTGTCCATACTCATATCAAATAAAATAGATTTCAAGCCAAAGTTAATCAAAAGAGATAAAGAGGGACACTACATACTGCTTAAGGGAACCATACACCAACAAGACATAACAATCATAAATATTTATGCCCCAAACAATGGTGCAGCTATGTTCGTCAAACAAACTCTTCTCAAGTTCAAGAGTCTAATAGACCACCACACCATAATCATGGGAGACTTCAACACACCTCTCTCGCCACTGGACAGATCTTCCAAACAAAAGTTGAATAAGGAAACTATAGAACTCAATAACACTATTAATAACCTAGACCTAATTGACATTTATAGAGTATACCACCCAACATCAAGCAGTTACACTTTTTTCTCAGCAGCACATGGATCCTTCTCAAAAATAGATCATATATTATGTCACAGGGCAACTCTTAGACAATATAAAGGAGTAGAGATAATACCATGCATCTTATCTGATCATAATGGAATGAAACTGAAAATCAACGATAAAAGAAGGAAGGAAAAAGCATACATCACTTGGAGAATGAACAATAGGTTACTGAATGATCAATGGGTTATAGAAGACATCAAGGAGGAAATTAAAAAATTCTTAGAGATAAATGAAAACACAGACACAACATATCGGAATCTATGGGACACATTGAAAGCAGTTCTAAGAGGAAAATTCATTGCTTGGAGTTCATTCATTAAAAAAAGAAAAAACCAACAAATAAATGATCTCATAATTCATCTCAAAATCCTTGAAAAAGAAGAGCAAAACAACAGCAAAAGAAGTAGAAGGCAAGAAATAATTAAAATCAGAGCTGAAATTAATGAAATCGAAACAAAAGTAACAATTGAAAAAATTGACAAAACTAAAAGTTGGTTCTTTGAAAAAATAAACAAAATCGACAGACCCTTAGCAATGCTAGCGAAGAGAAGAAGAGAGAGAACTCAAATTACTAGCATACGGGATGAAAAAGGCAATATCACAACAGACACTTCAGAAATACAGAAGATAATCAAAAACTATTTTGAATCCTTATACTCCAATAAATTAGAAGATAGTGAAGGCATAGATAAATTTCTTAAGTCATATGATCTGCCCAGATTGAGTCAGGAGGATATAGAAAACCTAAACAGACCAATATCAATTGAGGAAATAGAAGAAACCATCAAAAGACTACCAACTAAGAAAAGCCCAGGTCCGGATGGGTATACAGCAGAATTTTACAAAACCTTTAAAGAAGAACTAATACCAATACTTTTCAAGCTACTTCAGGAAATAGAAAAGGAGGGAGAACTTCCAAATTCATTCTATGAGGCCAACATCACCCTGATACCTAAACCAGACAAAGACACTTCAAAGAAAGAAAACTACAGACCAATATCTCTAATGAACCTAGATGCAAAAATCCTCAATAAAATTCTGGCCACTCGGATACAAAAACATATCAAAAAAATTGTACACCATGATCAAGTAGGATTCATCCCTGGGATGCAAGGCTGGTTCAATATACGGAAATCAATAAACGTTATTCACCACATCAATAGACTTAAAAATAAGAACCATATGATCATCTCGATAGATGCGGAAAAAGCATTCGACAAAGTACAGCATCCCTTTATGTTCAAAACTCTAGAAAAACTAGGGATAACAGGAACATACCTCAATATTGTAAAAGCAATCTATGCTAAGACTCAGGCTAGCATCATTCTGAATGGAGAAAAACTGAAGGCATTCCCTCTAAAATCTGGAACAAGACAGGGATGCCCTCTCTCTCCACTTCTGTTCAACATAGTTCTCGAAACACTGGCCAGAGCAATTAGACAGATGAAAGAAATTAAAGGCATCAAAATAGGAAAAGAAGAACTTAAATTATCACTATTTGCAGATGATATGATTCTATACCTAGCAGACCCAAAAGGGTCTAAAAAGAAACTATTAGAGCTAATAAATGAATTCAGCAAAGTGGCAGGATATAAAATCAACACGCATAAATCAAAGGCATTCCTGTATATCAGCGACAAATCCTCTGAAATGGAAATGAGGACAACCACTCCATTCAAAATATCTTCAAAAAAAATAAAATACTTGGGAATCAACTTAACAAAAGAGGTGAAAGACTTATACAATGAAAACTACAGAACCCTCAAGAGAGAAATAGAAGAAGATCTTAGAAGATGGAAAAATATACCCTGTTCATGGATAGGCAGAACTAACATCATCAAAATGGCGATATTACCAAAAGTTCTCTATAGGTTTAATGCAATGCCAATCAAAATCCCAACGGCATATCTTGTAGAAATAGAGAAAGCAATCATGAAATTCATATGGAAAAATAAAAGACCCAGAATAGCAAAAACAATGCTAAGCAAGAAGTGTGAATCAGGCGGTATAGCGATACCAGACTTCAAACTATACTACAGAGCAATAGTAACAAAAACAGCATGGTACTGGTACCAAAACAGGCGGGTGGACCAATGGTACAGAATAGAGGACACAGAAACCGATCAACAAAACTACAACTATCTTATATTTGATAAAGGGGCTAAAAGCATGCAATGGAGGAAGGACAGCATCTTCAACAAATGGTGCTGGGAAAACTGGAAATCCATATGCAACAAAATGAAACTGAATCCCTTTCTCTCGCCATGCACAAAAGTGAATTCAAAATGGATCAAGGAGCTTGATATCAAATCAGAGACACGCCGTCTGATAGAAGAAAAAGTTGGCTACGATCTACAGTCGGTGGGGTCGGGCTCCAAATTCCTCAATAGGACACCCATAGCACAAAAGTTAATAACTAGAATCAACAAATGGGACTTACTCAAACTAAAAAGTTTTTTCTCAGCAAAACAACCAATAAGAGAGGTAAATAGGGAGCCTACACCCTGGGAACAAATCTTTACTCCTCACACTTCAGATAGAGCCCTAATATCCAGAGTATACAAAGAACTCAAAAAATTAGACAATAAGAGAACAAACAACCCAATCAACAAATGGGCCAAGGACCTGAACAGACACTTCTCAGAGGAGGACATACAATCAATCAACAAGTACATGAAAAAATGCTCACCATCTGTAGCAGTCAGAGAAATGCAAATCAAAACCACCCTAAGATACCATCTCACTCCAGTAAGATTGGCAGCCATTAGGAAGTCAAACAACAACAAGCGCTGGCGAGGATGTGGGGAAAAGGGTACACTTGTACATTGCTGGTGGGACTGCAGATTGGTGCAGCCAATTTGGAAAGCAGTATGGAGATTTCTTGGAAAGCTGGGAATGGAGCCACCATTTGACCCAGCTATTCCCCTTCTCGGTCTAGTCCCTAAAGACCTAAAAAGAGCATGCTACAGGGACACTGCTACATCGATGTTCATAGCAGCACAGTTCACAATAGCAAGACTGTGGAACCAACCTAGATGCCCTTCAATAGACGAATGGATAAAAAAAATGTGGCATTTATACACAATGGAGTATTACTCTGCATTAAAAAATGACAAAATCATAGAATTTACAGGGAAATGGATGGCATTAGAGCAGATTATGCTAAGTGGAGCTAGCCAATCCCTAAAAAACAAATGCCAAATGTCTTCTTTGATATAAAGAGAGTAACTAAGAACAGAGCAGGGACGAAGAGCAGGAGAAGAAGATTAACATTTAACAGGGATGAGAGGTGGGAGGGAAAGGGAGAGAGAAGGGAAATTTCATGGTAATGGAAGGAGACCCTCAGGATTATACAGTGGAGGAGGTAGAGAGAGAGGAGGGGAGGGGAGGGGAGAGGTGGGGAGGGGGGAGGGGGGAGGATGGGAAAGGCAGTGAAGCACAATAGACACTAGTATGGCAATTTGTAAATCAATGGATGTGTAACTGATGTGATTCTGCAATCTGTGTATGGGGTGAAGGTGGGAGTTCATAACCCACTTGAATTAAAGTGTGGAATATGATATGTCAAGAAATTTGTAATGTTTTGAACAACCCACAATAAAAAATTTAAAAAAAAAGAAAAGATGTTTTGTCCACCAAAAACTAAATAATAAAAACTATTTAAAATTTCTCTCTCTCTCTCTCTCTCTCTCTCTCTCTCTCTTTCTAAAAAAAACTGAGCAACAGTCCTAATCTTAAACCTTATCTTAAACCAAAACCTAACACTACACTTAGACCTAACCCTAGCCCTAATTTGAGTCCTAACCATAACCTTAATCTAACCCTGACACTGAATCATATCCTAACACTCACCCTAGGTCTAAACACCACCCTAAACTTAAACCAAATCCTAACAGTAACCCTAGCCTTAATTCAAGTAATAACCCTAACCTTAAAACTAACTCTGACACTGACTCATATCCTAACAATCATCCTAGCTCTAAAGACCGCACTCACCTAAAACTGAACCCTGAAAATAATCCTAGCACTTATTTGAGTCCTAACTCTAACCCTAACACTGTCTCTGAATCATATCGTAATATTAACCTAGCTATAAATATCACCCTAATATTAAACCTAACCTAACACTAGACCTACCCATACCCCTAACCCTAATTGTAACCTAGTTCTTACATTATCCATTTCCAAATATTAGCCCTAACCCTAACACAAAAATTAGCCTTAATCTGAGCCCTAAATCCAGATTAAACCCTAACCCTAACCCTAACTCAAGCCCTAACCCTAGCTCTAAGCCTATCTCTTACTCAAAGCAAAACATTAACCCTAATGGTATCCCTAGACCTATCCCTAATCCTTAAGCTAACCAAAGCCCTAACCCTGTTAATAGTCATAACCCTACACTCACTCTAGCTCTAAACCTATTCCAAACCTCATGATAACCTGACCATTATGTTGACCCTAACACTAACCCTATGTCTAAACTTGGACCTAACCATAGACCAAACCATAAAACTAGACCTAGACCTAAACCAAATCCTAAATCTAGCCTTAACTCTAGCGCTAGACTAAAAAAAAAAAAAAAAAAACTATCCCTAGCCCTTAAAGTAATCCTTAACCTAACACAAACACTAACCCTACCCCTAGACCTAAACCTAGTTCTCATTCTGGCTGTAACCCTAACTCTAACTCTAACCCAATCACTGAACCTGCCTTTAACAGTAACCTACCTCTAAACATGACCCTAAACAAAAACACAAATGTTAACCCTGACCATTATTTTCACACTAACACTAACCCCAGGTCTATACCTGGCCCTAACCCTAGACCAAACCATAACACTAGCCATAGACCTAAACCAAATCCTAAATCTAGCCTTAAATCCATCCCTAGACCTAAATAAAAACCCATACCCAGCCCTTAAAGTAACCCTTAACTTAACACAAACAGTAACCCTACTTCTAGACCTAAACCTAGTTCTAATTCTGGCTGTAACCTTAACTCTAAATAAAACCCAAATACTGACCCTGCCTTTAAGAGTAAACCTAACTCTAAACCTGACCCTAACCAAAAATCTAAACCTAACACTAGACCTACCCAAAATCCTAACCCGCAAACTAGCCCTAATCATAACCCTAGATCTTACATTACCCATATCAATAAACCTAGGCCTAAAACTAACACTAAACCTAGAGCTAATCCTAGGCCTAAGCAAAACCCTAACCCTAACCATAACCATAACCTAACACTTGATTCGTCCTAACTCTAGCTCAAAGCCTGACCCTTATCCTAAACATAAGCATACACCTATCCCTAAATATACCCCTAAACCTAGCTATAATCCTAAACTTAACACTAGGCCTAAACCTAGCTCTAAACCTACCCATTACACTAAAACTAACCCTAAACCTATTAATAATCATAGGCCTAACCCTAACCCTAAACCTAATCAGAAATCTAACACTAGACCTAACCCTAAACCTCCCACTTGCCATAGACATAACTCTAGCTAAAACTCCAAGGCTTACCATAAACTTAAACATAACCATAGCCCTAACCCTAAACCGAAAACTCAATATAACACTAACCATAACCCTATGCCTACATCTAACCACATCCATTACTCTAACCCTACACCTACCCCTAATTATGATGCTAGCCCTAATCCAATCCTAACTGTAACTATAATCTAATCTTATCCCTAGACCTAACTCTAAACCTAACCCTCACCCTAGCCTTAACCCTGTCTCAAATTATAACTCTTATGCTAAATATAACCCTAAGACTAACCCTACTTCTAACCCTAACCCTAACCCTAACTAAAGACCTATTCCTGACCATAACCCTAGCCTTAGCCCTATCCATTACCCTAACCATTACCCTTACCCTAATACTAACCCTAGGCCTAACACAAACCCTATCGCTAAACCCAACCCTATCAATTACCGAAAACCTAACCTGAACACTAAACAAAAAACTATCATTACCCTAACCCTGACAAAATGCTTATTTGAGCCCTAACCCTAAACCCTAACCTCAACCAAACTCTAACCTGATCCTGACCCTAATAATTCCATTAGCTCTAAACCTGACCCTTAACACTAAATCTAACCCTTAACCCTAAACCTAACCATTAAACTAGACCTAACCATAAACCTAATCCTAAAATTGTCCTCTTCTCAACTGTAACCCCACACGTGACATTAGCTCTAGCCCTAACCCTAACAAAAACCTCAGCATTTATCCTAGTCCTAAACCTACATTAACCCTAACACTAACCCTAACCATAGCTCTAACCCCAGTAATAACCCTAGCACTAATCTTAGCCCTAATTTCACCCTATCTTTAAACCTAACCATAACACTAGACCTAAGAATAAATCTAACTCTCACACCAGCCCTATCACTAGTTCTGACCCTATCCCTTAATGTAAACCTAACCCAAGCCCTAATATTAGTCCTAACCCTTGCCCTATGCATAGCCCAATCACTAACCTTAGAGCATAATCTATCTCTAAATTTAACCCTGACCCAAAGCCTAAGCCTAACCCTAACCCTAGATCTAACCCTAACACTAATCCTAAAACTAGCCCTAATTCAAGTTCTAGCCCTAAAAAAAACTGAGCCATAAACTCTATCACTAACCCTTAAACTAAAGCAAACCCTAACCATACAAATACCCCTAACCCTAGCTCTAATTTGAGTTTTAAGAAAAACCCTAAAACTAACCCTGACACTGACTCTGACACTAACACTAATTCTAGCTCTAAACATCACCCTAATCCTAACACCAACCCTAACACTAAACCTATACCTAATCTTAACCCTAAAATTAGACCTAATCATAACCGTTGTACTTACATTAGCCATAATCCTAACCCACTAACTTAACACAAATCATAGCCTAATTTGAGCCCTAACACGAGCTTTACCCCTAACCCTAACCCTAAACCTAGGCCTAGCCCTAATCATAACCATAAACCTAGACCTAACCCTATACATTACCATAAGAATAACCCTAACCCTAATGGTAACCCTTGGCCTAAACCTAACCCTATCTCTAATCCTATCCCTATCCATTTCCCTAAACCTAACATGAACCCTAATTCTAAGCATATCATTATTCAAACCCTTACCTTAATGCTAATTCAATCCCTTACTCTAAGCCTTAACCTATTCCAAACCCTAAACTAAACCTTCACCTTAGTAATACCCTTGCCCTAAACCTGACCCTAACCCTAAACCTAAACCTTCCATTAGTCCTTCCCATAATCCTAACATTAAAATTATCTTTCAACATAATTATAGACTTCAAATTAGACATAATCCTAATTTTAGCCATAACCCTAAAACAAAATATAGCCCTCATCCTAGCCCTAAACCTAGCCTTAATCATAACCCGAATCCTAACCCTTATTCTAAACATCACCCTACCTCTAAAACTAGCATAATACCATCCCTTACCCTAAGTAAAATCCTAAATCTAACCCTAATTCTTTGCTTAAACTGAACACTAACCATAGACCTAATCCTAGCCCTAACTTAGCCCTATACATAACCCTAACACTAACCTTAGCCCTAGGACTAACAATAATTCTCACAGTAGCCCTATCACTAGTTCTAATCCTAGCCTTTACCATAACCCTCACTCTAGCCCTAACCCTTGCTCAATCCTTAGTCCTAGCCCTAACCCTAAGCCTAAGCCTCATGCTAACACTAAACCCAATCCTTAGTCTAATCATAAAACTAGCCCTAACACTACCACTAGCAGAAAAAAAATCAAAAGACCTAAACCTAAAACCTAACTTAAACCAAACCCTAACACTACACCTAGACATAACCATAGCTTTAATTCTAGTCCTAACCCTAACCTTAAAAGTATACCTGACATTGACTCATAAGCTAAACTCACCCTAGCTCAAAACACCATCCTAAACTTAAACCAAAACTTACAGTAACCCTAGCCCTTATATGAGTCCTAACCCTAACCCTGACCCTGACTCATATCCTAAAACTAACCCTAGATCTAAATATCACCCTAACCTTAAACTTAACCCTAACACTAAAACTACCACTAACCCTAACCCTAAAACTAACCCTAATTGTAACCCTAATTCTTATATTAGTGATTGCCCTATTTCTAGTCCTAACCCTAACACAAAACTGGCCCTAATCCGAACACTAAACCTAACTTTAACCTTAACCCTACTTAGTTCTAACTCTCTCCTTCACCCTAAGTGAAACATTAACCCTAATGGTAAACCTAGGTCTATCCCTAATCTTTAGGCTAACCAAAATCCAAACCCTATTAATAGTTCTGACCCTAGCCCTCATTCTAGCTCTAATCCTATCCCAAACCCTTACATTAACCCTGACCCTTATTCTGACCCTAACAAAAACCCTAGGTCTAACTGACCCTCAACCTAGAGCAAACCCTAACACTGGCCATACCACAAACTTATACATAAACCTAACCCTAAAACTAGACCTAAGACTAAATCTAACTCTCACACTATCCCTATCCCTAGTTCTAAGCTTATCATTACCATGACCCTAACTCTAGCCCTAACCCTTTCCTTATCCTTAGTCCTAGCCCTAACCCTAGATTTAACCCTAACTCAAAATCTAACCCTAACCCTAAGTCAAAGCCCAACACTAAAACTAGCCCTAACCCTAATGCTAATGGTAAAACTAGCCCTAACCCTAACCCTAGAAGTAAAACAAACTGAGCAATAGCCCTAACCATAAACCTTAACTTAAACCAAACTCTTAACCTACACCTAGACCTAAACATAGCCTTAATTAAAATCCTAACCCTAACCTTAAATCTAACGCAGACCCTGATTCATAACCTAACACTCACCCTAGCTATAAACACCCTCCTAACCTTAAACTGTAACCTAAAAGTAAACCTATTCCTAATTCAAGTCCTAACCCTAACCCTGACCCTGATTCATAATCTAACACTAACCCTAGCTCTAAATATCATCATAACTTTACACCTAACCCTAACATTTCCCTAACCCAAACCCTAATACTAACCCTCATTGTAACCCTAGTTCTTACATTAGCAATTACCCTATAATTAGCCCTAACCCTAACCCAAAAACTAGCCCTAATCCAAGCCCTAAACCTAGAATTAACCATATCCCTAACTCTCGCCCTAACCCCATCTCTAAGGCTATCTTTTACCCTATGAATAACCCTGACCATAATGGTGGCCCTAAACCTATGCCTAATCCTTAGGCTAACCAAAATCCTAACCTTATTAATAGTCCTGACCCTAGCCCTCATTCTAGCTTTAATCCTATCCCAAATCTGAACACTAACCCTGACCCTTATCCTGACCCTAACACAAAACCTAGTTCTAAACCTGACCCTAACACTAGACTAAAACCTAACACTATCCCTTGATCTAAACCTAATCCTAAATCTAGCCTTATCTCTAGCCCTAGACCTAAAAATAAACCTAGTCCTAGGCCTAAAAATAACCCTTATTCTAACACAAACACTAACCCTACACCTAGACCTAAACCTAATCCTAATTCTGGCTGTAACTCTAACTTGAACTCTAAACCAAAAAATGACTCTGCCTTTAAAAGTATACATAATTCTAAACCTGACCCTAACTGAAAATCTAGACCTAACATTAGATCTTGGCATAACCCTAACCCAAAAACTAGCCCTAATCATAATCCTAGCTCTTATATTACCTCATCTTTAACCCTAGGCCTAATCGTAACACAAAACCTAGAGCTAAACCTAGGCCTTAACCTAGCCCTAAGAATAAACCTAACCCTAACCGCAGCCATAACCCCAAACTAACCCTTGCCTTAGTCCTCATCCTAGCTCAAAACCTCACCTTTAGTATAAACATAAACATAGAACTATCCCTGAATCTAACCTTAAACCTAGTGCTAATCCTAGCCTTAACACAAGCACTAATCCTAGCTTTAAACTAACACATTACCCCAACCCTAACCCTAATTGTAACCCTAGCCTTAACCCTAACAATAATCCTAACCCTAAACAGAAAACTACCTGTAGACATAACCCTAAGCTAATATTAGCTTAGCCCTAATTAAATCAAACCCTAACCCTTCGCATAAACCTAAACATAACCTTACCATAGACCTAACCCTAAACATAAACTCAATTTTAACCATTCCCCTAAATCTAACCTTAAACTTCAACCAAACATAATCCTATCATTAAATATAACCCTGAACCTAACCTTGCTCTAACCCTAATCATAGCTCCGAACCTAAACCTTACACTAAACATAACACTAACCCTAAACCTCATTCTAATCCATAACCTAACACTAACTCAAAACCAAATCCTAACCATAAGTCTAGCTATAACCTTTCCTCTAACTGTATCCATTACCCTAATCATAACCCATACACTAATGCTAATTCTAGGCCTAACCCTATCTCAAGACCTAAACCTAACCATAAACCTAGCCCTAAACTTAACTCTAACTGTATCCATTACCCTAAACATAAGTCTTTTCCAAATGCTAACCCTAGGCCTAACCCTAAACCTATCACTAAACCCAAACCTATCAATTACCCTAAACTTAACCTGAACCCCAAATCTAACCCTATCATTATCCTAACCATAACACTAATGCTAATTTGAGCCCTAACACTAAACTCAAACCTAAAAGAAACCCTAACCATGACCCTGACCTTAATAATTCCTCTAGCTCTAAACTGAACTTTACCCTAAACCTAATCCTTGCATTAGACTTAGCCAAAACCTAACCCTAAAACTATCCATAACCATAACCCTAGACCTGACATTAGCCCTAGATATAATCCTAGCCCTAACATCAACACAAACTCTATCCCATATTAGCACTCAACATAGCCTTAATCATAATCCTAACCTTAAACTTAAGCCTAACTTAAAACCATCCCTATCCCTAATCTTAGACCTAACTTAGCCCTATCACTAAACCTAACCCTAACCCTAGGGCTAAAACTAAATCTAACTCTCTCCCTAACCCTAAAACTAGTTCTAACCCTATTCCTTACTGGAACTCTAAACCTAGCCCTAACCCTAGGCCTAACCTTAGCCATTTCCACAGCCCTATCCCTAAACCTACATCTAACTTTAACTCTAAATCTAACCCTAATGCAAAGCCTAAGCCTAAAACTAACATCAATCCTAACCCTAACCCTAACACCACTCCTAAATCTAGCCCTAAATCTACCCCTAGCCCTAATACAAAGCCGAGCCATAGTCCTAAACCTAAACCTTAACCTAAACCAAACCCTAACCCTACACATTATCCTAACTCTAGCCATAATTCTGGTTTTAAGCAGAACCATAAAACTAACCCTAACCCTGATTCTGATGCTAACACTAATCCTAGCTTTAAACATCACCCTAAACATAACCCTAAACATAACACTAGCCCTAGCCCTAACCCTCACCTTAACTCTAATACTAGCCCTAATTGTAACCCTAGTACTTACATTAGCCATAACCCTAACCCTAGCCCTGACATAACCCAAAACCTAGCCTAATCTGAGCCCTAAACCAAGCTTTAACACTAACCCTAACAGTAACCCTAAACCTAGCATTAATAGTAACCATAATCTTAGTTCTAACCCTAGCTCTAACCCTATACATTACCCTAACAATAATCCTAACCCTAATGCTAACCCTAGGCTTAAACCTTACCATATCCCTTATCCTAACCCTTTCCATTTCCCTAAACCTAACTTGAAACCTAACCTAAGTATATCATTACCCTAATCCTAAACCTATGTTAATTTGAGCCCTAAATTTAAACCTTAACCTAACAGAAGCACTAATCATGACTCTGACCCAAACAATACCCTTAGCTCTAAACCTGACCCTAATCCTAAACCTGACATTTACACTACATCTAACCTAACCCTAAACTATCTTTAACTGTAAAGCTGGAGCTGAAATTAGCCCTAGCCATAATCTTAGCCCTAAACCTAGCCTTAATTCTAATTCGAACCATAACCCTAGGTTTAACCCTAATTCTAACCCTCGGCCTAGCACTAAAACTAGCTATAACCCCATCCCTTACCCTAAACATAACCATAACCTAAACCTAACCATAATCTGAAACCTAACCCCAACCATTGCCCTAACCCTAGGCCTAACCTAACACTAAGCCTAGCACTAAACCTAATTTTGTCCTATCCTAACCCTAGCTTAAGGCTAACTCTAACTCTTGCCCTAGCCCTATCCCTAGTTCTATCCTTAGCCCTAGCCCAACCTTAGATCTAAACCTAACTCTAAATTTAACCATAACCACAATTCTAAACCAAATCCTAACACTAGCCCTAACAATAATACTAATCCTAAAACTTGCCTTACCTCTAGCCCCAGTCTTAAACAAAACCAAGCCATACCCTTAACCTTAACCCTTACCCTAAACCAAACCACAAACCTACACCTAGTGCTAACCCTAACTCTAAAAATAATCCTGAACCTGAATTGATCCTAACACTAATCCTAGCTCTAAACATCACCCTAACTTTAAATTAACCCTAAAACCAGGACTAGTCTAAACCCTAACCCTAAAACTAGCCCTAATTGTAACCTTAGTTCATACATTAGTTGTTTTAATAACCCTAGCCCAAACCCTAACATAAATCCTACCCCTAATTCTAGCCCTAACCCTAGCTTAAACTCTAATCTTAACCCTAACACTAGCCCTAAACGTAACCCTAACCCTAGCCATAAACCTATCACTTAGCCTAAGCCAAACCCTAAACCAAATGCTAACCCTAGTCTTAACCCTATTCCTTAGCCTATTTTAAACACTAACAGTATTACTAGTTCTAACCCTAGTCCTCATTCTAGTTCTAACCCTAACCCTGATGCTTATTCTGATCTTAACAGTAAACCTAGGTCTAAACCTGACCCTAACCATAAACCAAAACCTAACACTAGCCCTACCAGTAAGACTATACCTATACCTAAACCTAACATAGATCTAAACACAAAACTAATCCTAAATATAGATATAATTCTAGCCCTAGACCTAAACAAAATCCTAGCTCTAGCCCTTGACCTAAACAAAATCCTAGCTCTAGCCCTAACAATAACCCTTACCCAAAACTAAACAGTTACCCTAATGATAGACCTAACAGTATTCCAAATTCTGTCTCTAACCCTAATCCTAATCCTATCAGGAACACTGATCATGACCCTAACATTAACCTATCTATAAACCTGACCCTAACCCAAAACCTAGTCCTAACACTAGACCTAGCCATAATCCTAACCCTAGCACTAACCTTATTTTAACACTAATCTTAACCCTAACAGTAGCCCTAACCCTAACCATAGTCCTAACACTAGCCCTAAACCTAACACAAAACCTAGCCATAATCCAAGGCCTAAACTTAGCCCGAAGCTTAACCCTAAACCCTAGCCCTAACACTAACCCTAACACTAACATTTGCCTTAGACCTAACCCTAGCTCAAAGCCAAACCCTCACCCTAAACATTACCCTAGCCCTATCCTAAACCATAATCCTAACCCTATCTCTTATCCTAACCTTAATCCTAGCTCAAACTTTAGTTCTAACCCTGTCAATTACCTTAATTATAACCCAAAACATAAACGAATCCCAAGACCTAACCATAAACCTAAACCTGACCATAGAACTAACACTAGCAAAAATATTAAGCCTTACACTAAACCTAATCCTAAGACTAGCCCTAATGCAAACCCTAACCCTCACCCTAAATCTAACATTATCCATTATCCTAAACCTAAGCCTAACTGTAATGAAAACTCTAGCCATAACCCGAACCCTAAAACAAACCCTAACCATAAACATATCCCTAGACCTGAACATAAAACTAACCCTCGCCCTAGCCATTATCCTAGCTCAAACAGTAACCCTTACCCTAATTTTAGACTAATCCAAACCATAACCTAGCCCTAACCCTAGCTCAAAATCTATCCATTATAATAAACATAATTGTAACCTAATGCTAACCTTAACTGTATTGTTAAACCTAAACCATCCATTACCCTAAACCTTAACTGAAACCTAAACATAACCCTACCCATTACCCTAACCCTCAGCCTAAACCTAACACTAATTCAAGCCCTAAACCTAAACTTTGACCTAAACCAGATGCTAACCCTGACCCTAAACCTAATAATATCCTAAATCTAAACCTGACCCTTACCCTAAACATAGCTCTGACACTAGATCTAGCCATAACCTAACACTAAAACTACCCTTAATCATAACCCTAGATGTGACATTAGCCCTAGCCCTAGTTCTAGACCTGAACCTAACAGAAACCCTAGCCATAAACCTAGCCTTAATTCCAACCTAAACACTAACCCTTGTTCTAGTCCTTATTCTAACCCTCTCCCTAGCCCGAAAGCTAGCTATAACTCCACCCATTCCCCTAAACTTAATCCTGACCCCAATGCTAATCCTAAACCTAGCCCTACCCCTAGGCCTAACCCTAACACTAACCCTAGCCCTAATCCTTGCCCTATTTTATCTTTAACCATAACCCTAACCGTAAGTCTAATCATAATATAAATCTAACTCTTGTCCTAGCCATTTCCCTAATTCTAACACTATTCCTTACCATAACACTAACCCTAGCCCTAAGCCTAATGCTGGATCTAACCTATCTCTAAATGTAACCTTAACCCCAAGCCTAAATCTCACTCTGACACTAGCCCTAACCATAACACTAATTCAAAATACAGCCCTAACCCTTGCCCTAGCCCTAAAACCTAACCAGTTTGAGCCATAGCCCTAAACCTAACCCTAACCCTAACCCATAGAAGTCAAGATGAAGTGAAACCTTAAAACACAAACTGTTCCTAACAGCAAACCTTGAACTGAGAAGGCCAAACCTGGGAAACATAGTAATGCTAGGTAAAAGATGAATCCTGATTGGTATCAAAGAAATTTGAACAAAACTAACTCTAACCCGAATGTTAGTTCTAACCCTATCCCTAACCCTAATCCTAAAACAAAGCCTTTCTTGTTTATAGAGGTTGATCATAAAAGATGCAAACTTGGGGTGCCTAGTAGGAAAGGTAATAGACGCATCCTTCCCAGTATCAAAAATTCTGACCAATAATTGGGGAAGGGGTTTCAGTACATGCCTATTTCCCCTGTGTTCTCCTAAGGTGCTCTTGGCTGAATTGTTTTTTCATGCTTAGGCTTAAGGTACTATCACAAGGAACAAACCAGAGCATGCCCACAGCGAAGTGATTGAGTGTGTGAAGTTTCATGCAGCTAGCACCAACACTGTTTGATTTCCAGCTCCATTTCCATTCAAATCTATAGGCCATAATGTAGTGAAAATTTAAAAAATCAAATTGTTCCTGACACTGAACCATTGAACCTTGAAGGCGCAAACTTGGGAAACCTACTAAGGTTGGTCAAAGATGAATCCTGTACAGTATCAAAGTGATCTGACCAAAAAAAAAAAAAAAAATTGAAGCTCTTTCAGTACATGTGTATTTTGCTTGCTCCGAAAGCACTCAGAGATAAAGTGGTTTCGTTCTACTTCAGCTTAGGGATACTTCACAGGAAACAAACAACAGAATGCTCACTGAGAACTGATTGAGTGTGTGAAGTTTCAAGCAGCTAGCACAAACCCTGTTTGACTTCTAGCTTCATTTCAATTCACCCCTATAGGGCAAAAAAAGAAGAGAATCATGAAAATTGAAACTGTTCCTGAGAGAAAACGCTTTTACGTAGGAGGCCCACATATTTGGGGTATAGTAAATATAGGAAAAAGGTGAATCCTGCCCAGTATCATAGAAATGAAAAAAAAAAAAAATAACCAACTCTAACCCTAACACTAGGTCTAAATCTAGTCCTAACACTAAGTTTAACCTTAAACCGCATCTGTGTATAGAACCTTTGATCAAAGATGTTTCAAAACTGGGGAGTCTAGGGCGAAGCTTACAGATGAATCATGGGCAGTTTCGAAGAAATCTGACAAAATAATTTGAGGAGCTATTTCAATACATGCATAGTTCCCTGTTTTCTCCTATAGTGTTCTCAGATAAATTTGTATTGCATGCTTCAGCTTATTTCTAATTTCACAAAAAGCAAACCAGAGAGTGCCCTCAGAGATTTGATTGAGTGTGTGAAGTTTCAAGCAGTTAGCACCAACCTTGTTTTAGTTCCAGCTCCATGTCCGTTTACCAATGTAGGTCAAAATGAAGTGAATCCATAAAATAAATTGTTCCTGTCAGCAAAGAATTGAACCAAGAAGGCTGAAACCTGGATACATAGTAAGGCTGGAAAAATGTATCCTGCCCAGTATCAAAGAAATTTGAACAAGACAAACTCTAACCCTAACACTAGGACTAATCCTAACCTAATCTGTTTAGAGAACCTTTCATCATAGAAGTCTCAAAGTTGAGGAGCCTAGTGGGGCAAGCTTACAGATGAAAGAAATCTGATAAAATGATTGGAGGAGGTAGTTCAGTATATGCATATTTTCCTGTTGTCTCCTAAAATGATCTTGCATAGTTTTTGCATGCTTTATCTTTGAGATACTTTCACAAGGATAAAACCAGAGCATCCTCACAGAGAAGTGATTGAGTGTGTGAAGTTTCAATCAGCTAGCAAAAAACCCTGTTTGATTTTCAGCTCCATTTCCATTTACCCATATAGGTCAAAATGAAGTGATACCTTAATATAAAAACTGAAATACTTACAGAAAACCAATGAACCTAGAAGGCCCAAACCTGGGGAACCTAGTAAGGATAGGTAAAAGATAAATCCTGCCTAGCATCAAAGAAATTTGAACAAAACTAATGTAAACCTAACACTAGATCTATCCTTAATCCTAACACTATAGCTCACCCTAGCCTGTTTAGAGAATCTTGATCATAGAAGTCCCAAACTAAGGAAGCCTACTGGGGCAAGCTAACAGATGAATCCTGCACAGTATCAAAGAATTCTGAGCAAATAATTGGGGGAAGTGTTTCAGTACATGCATAATTCCTTGATTTCTCCAAAAGTGCTTTGGGATAAATTTGCTTTGCATGTTTCAGCTGACAGCAACATTTACAAGGAAAAAAAAAAACAGAGAGAGCCCACAGAGAACTGATTGAGTGTGCGCAGTTTCAAGCAGCTAGCACCAACCCTGATTTTGTGCTCCATTTCTCTTCAACCAAATAGTTCAAAATAAAGTGAAACCTTAAAATACACACTGTACCTGACAGTGAACCATTGAACCAAGAAGGCCCAAACCAGGGAACATTGTGAGGCTAGATAAAAGTTGAATTCTGCCCAGTATCAAATATACATAACACTAGGTTTAAACATAGCCCGTATACTAACCCTAATTGGTTTAGAGAACCTTTTATCATAGAAGTCAAAAATTAAGAGAGCATAGTGGGGGTAGCTAACAGATGAATCTTGTGCAGTATCAAATAAATCTGACCAAATAATTTGGGGAGGTATTTCAGTACATGTATAATTCCAAGTTGTCTGCAACAATATTTTTGGATAAAGATGTTTTTGCATGTTTCATCTTTGGGATACTTTCACAAGGAAGAAACCAGAGTGCCCACATAGAACTGATTGAGTGTGTGCAGGTTTAAGCAGCGAGCACCAACCCTGTTTTATTTCAAGTTCAATTTCCATTTACCCATATAGGTCAAAATGAAGGAAACCTTAAAAAAACAAACTGTTCCTGACAGCAAACAATTGAAGGGATAAGGCCCAAAACTGGGGAAAATAGTAAGGCTAGGTATAAGACAAATTATGCCAAGTATCAAATGAATTTAAAAAAACTCACTCTAACTCTAACACTAGATCTAACCCAGCTCTAACCTAATTCTAAACTGTTTAGAGTACCTATGATCATAGAAGTCCCAATCTTGGGGAGCCTAGCGGCACAACTTAAGAGATGAATCTTGAGCAGTATCAAAGAAATTTGATGAAAAATTGCGGGAGGTATTTTAGTACATTCATATTTCCCTGATTTTTTCTCTTAAAATGCTCATGGATAAATTGTTTTTCATGCTTCAGCTTAAGGTACTTTCACAAAGAAACACCAAAGAGTGCCCACAGAGAGCTGATTGAGTGTGTGAAGTTTCATTCAGCTAGCACCAACACTGTTTGAATTCCAGCTCCATTGTATTCACACACAAAGGCCACAATGAAGCGAAACCTGAAAATTAAAACTGTACCTGACACTGAACCATTGAACCTTGAAGGCCCAAACTTGGGGAGCCTACTAAGGCTAGGTCAAGGATGAATCCTGTACAGTATCAAATTAATCCAACCAAAAAAATATTTGAAGCTCTTTCAGTACATGGGTATTCTGCTTACTCCTAAAGCACTCAGAGATAAAACTGTTACTTTCTACTTCATCTTAGGGATACTTTCATGGAAAACACCAGATTGTGCTCACTTAAGATTGATGGAGTGTGTGAAGTTTCAAGCAGCTAGCCCAAACCCTGTTTGATTTCCAGCTTCATTTGCATTCACCCCCTACTCGGCAAAAGAAGAGAAACATGAAAGTTGAAACTGTTTCTGAAGACAAACCCTTTATGTAGCAGGTCCAAACATTTGGAATTTTAGACAAAAAAAAAAAAAAAAAAAGAAATGAATCCTGCACAGTGTCAAAGAAATTTGAAAACAAAACTAACACTTACCTCAACACTAGGTCTAATCCTAGTCCTAAAACTAACCTTAACACTAACCTTAACCTGTTTAGAGTCCCTATGATCCTGGAAGTCCCACACTTGGGGAGCCAAGTTGTGTAGGCTAATAGATGAATCTTTCACCATATCAAAGAAATCTGACCAAATAATTGGGAACATAGTTCAGTACATGCATATATCCCTGTTTTCTCGTAAAGTGCTTTCACATAAATTTGCTTTGCATGCTAGAGCTTAGGGCTACTTTTACAAGGAATAAACCAGAGAATGCCTATAGAATACTGATTGAGTGTGTGAGGTTTTAAATAGCTAGCACCAACCCTGTTGAATTTCCTGCTCCATTTCGATTTACATGCATAGGTCAAAATGAAAAGAAAACTTAAAATATAAACTGTTCAGGAGAGCAAACACTTGACCCAAGAGGCCCCAACCTAAAGAACATAGTAAGGCTAGGTAAAAGTTGAATCCTGCCCAGTATCAAAGAAATTTGAACAAAACTAAATCTAACAAAACACTAGTTGTAACCCTAGCCCAAACCTAATACTAAATCTTAACTAATCTGTTTAGAAAACCATTGATCATAGTAGTCCCCAAACAAAGGAGCCCAGTGAGGCAAGCTAACAGATGAATTCTGTGCAGTATCATATAAATCTGACCAAATAGTTGGGGGGAGGTATTTCCATATGTGCATATTTCCCTGTTTTCTCCTAATGTGATTTTGGATAAATTATTTTTTCATGCTTCACTTTAAGGTTCTTTTACAAGGAACAACCAGAGAGTGCTCACAGAGAGCTGATTGAGTGTGTGAAGTTTCATGCAGCTAGTACTAACTCTGTTTGATTTACAGCTCCAGTTTCATTCATGTCTATATGCCATAATAAAGTGAAACCTAAAAATTCAAACTGTTCCTGACAGTGAACTGGCAAACCTTGAAAATCCAAACATGGGGATTCTACTAAGACTAGGAAAAGGATGAATCCTGTACAATACCAAAGTAATCCATGCAAAAAATAATTGAAGCTTGCTCCTAACGTGCTCACAGATAAACCTATTTCTTTCTAATTCAGCATTGAGCTACTACCACAAGAAACAAATGAGAGAATGTGCATTGAGAACTGATTGAGTGTGTGAAGTTTCAAGCAGCTAGCAAAAATCCTGTTTGAGTCCAGCTCCATTTCCATTCTCCCCTATAGGGCAAAATGAAGTGAAACATGAAAATCAAAACTGCTCCTGATAGCAAACCCTTTTACTCGAAAGTCCAAATAATGGGAGCATACTAAGAATAGGAAAAAGATAAATCCTGTCCAGTAACCAAAAGGTTGAAAAAAACTAACTCTAACCCTAACAATTGGTCTAACCCTAATTCTAACCATAACACTAAGCCTAACCTGTTAAGAGAACCTTTGATCATAAAAGTTTTAAACTTGGTGAGACTAGTGGGGCAGGCTTACATATGAATCCTGCACAGTATCAAAGAAATCTGACCAAATAATTGAGGGAGGTATTTCAGTACATGCATATTGCCATGTTTTCTCCTAAAGTGCTCTTGGATAAACTGGTTTTGCATGCTTCAGCTTATTGATACTTTTACAAGAAAGAAACCAGAGAGTGCCCACAGACAACTGATTGAGTATCTGAAGTTTCAACCAGCTACCACCAACCCTCTGATTTCCAGCTCCATTGTCATTTACCCATATAGGTCAAAATGAAGTGAGACATTAAAAACAAACTATCCCCAACAGCGAACCTTTGAACTGAGAATGCCCCAAACTGGGGCACATAGTAAGGCTAGGTAAAAGATAAATCTTCCCAGTATCAAAGAAATTTGAACAAAACAAATTCTAACCCTAACACTAGCTCTAAAGCTAGCCCTACCCGTAACCTTAACAACTAACACTTACCTGTTTAGAGAACCATTTATCCCAGAAGTGCCAACATTGCAGAGCCTACTGGAGCAAGCTAAAAGATGAATACTGTGTAGTATCAACATAATCTGATCAAATTGTTGCGAGACTTATTTCACTACATACCTGTTTCTCTGTTTTCTCCTTAATGGCTTTCGAATACAGTTTCTTTTGCATGCTTCATTGTTGGCCTACCTTTAAAAGAAAGAAACCATAGAGTACCCACTGAAAACTGATTGTGTGAAGTTTCAAGCATGTCCTGCCAACCCTGTTTGATTTCCAGCTCAATTTTCATTCACATTAATAAGCCATAATGAAGGGAAACCTTAAAATACAAACTGTTCCTGACAGCAAACCATTGAACTGACAAGTCCCAAACCTGTGGTGCATAGTAAGGTTAAGTGAAAGATGAATCCTGCCCAGTATCATAGAAATTTGATGAAAACTAGGGCCGCATGGGTGCTCTTGGCACAAATGGAAGGCTCGGCTGTGCAGTTTCTCTGGGTGCAGACAGCAGTCTCAGCCACACAGGCATTCTCTGCACAGATGGAAGGCAACACAGAACACAGAGGCTTTGCTTGCATGTCACCAGACCGAGCTCTGGACACAGCACAAGGTCACTCCAGAACCACCCACCACACCAAACACCATACATGGGTAATAGATGGAATCCATCTTGCAAAACCTTAATCACCATCTATCAGTGGCCGTGGCTACCAGCTTGGTTCTGCAGCGTATCAGGTACCCAGTTTACAACTCCTCTACCTCCAGCTGTGATAACTCAAGATTTTTCTCACAAGTTTTGGGGGGTGTATCTATCAATGTGGAACAGCAACTCTACAGGCATCTGTTTTCCAATTTAGAGACTAAGAGTAGGGAGGCTCCAGCTAGAAGCTCAAGCCCTCTCACCCTGGCTACCTCCACCACCCTAAGCACAGATACTCAAGCTAGGAATAGACAACTCTACCTAATGCAAGAAAAGAAAACAGAGTTCTGAGAGATTCATTTTTTTCTTTTTTACTTTTCTTTCTCTTCTCATCCATTCTCCTCTAACCTTCCCCCCTCTGGTCCTCAAAACCTCAATATATGTGAAACCAAGAACTTTCAGTGAAATTGGACTTTAATGACTGAATCACTAGAATTATATAATATAGAGGAATTGCATAGGCCCCCAACTCACCACCTCTTTATTTGCTCTTATTTTCTTTCTCCCTCTTGTTCTTTCTTTCCTTGTTATTTTTTCTTCTTTTTTCTTTCTCCCTCAATTCCACGTTCAGCCTCTTAACTTTTACTATTTATACATAGGGTAATTTTATGGATATAGATAAGGAGTTTGAATTTATACATTCTTCCAAAAATTTCCCTCTCTTTTCATTAGAGTTTTCCTCCAAGGTTGCTAAGTTAGATTAATCACATATCCTCATTCCTTTCCCCTTAATATAGCATCCTAACCCTGACCCTCTATACACCATGAGAAATGGTATGCCTTTTATGAAACTAGTGACTATATTCTAAGTAATAATTGAAGCCAACATCTGTAGACACAGAGTCAAAATATAAATTTATTTATATTGGTTAGGCTTAGGCTTTGGGTTATGGTTAGATTTAGAGTTAGGTTTTGACCTATGGTTAGGGCTAGGGCTAAGGATAGGGCAAGGGTTTGGACTAAGGTTATGGTTAGGGCTAGGGAAAAGGATAGGGCAAGGTTTTGGACTAAGTTTAGGGCTAGGTATAAGGTGATGGTAAGGGATAGGGTTAGAACTAGGTATAAGGCTAGGGTGAAAGTTTGAGTTAGTAAGGGATAAGTTTAGGGCTAGGTATAAGGTGATGGTAATGGATAGGGTTAGAACTAGTGATATGGGTAGTATGAGTGTTAGAGTTAGTATTAGGGCTAGGATTAGGGTTGCAGTTAGGGTAAGGGGTAGGGCTAAATTAGGGCTAGTGTTAGTGTTAGGTTTAGGACTTGGGTTAGGGTTAGAGTTAGGATTTTGTTTAGGGTAAGGTATTAGTTATGGCTAGATTGAAGGCTAGGACAAGGGTTAGTATTAGGGTTAGGGCTACGGTTAGGTTTAGGGTTATGATTAAAGCTAGATTTAGGGCTAGGATTAGGGCTCATGTTTGTGTTAGTGTTATGGCTAGTAATAGGGCTAGGGCTAATGTCAGGTCTAGGGTTACAGTTAGGGATAGATTTAGTGTTAGGTTTATGGCTCAGTCCAGGGTAGGGGTTAGGTATATACTAAGGGTCAGTTTTAGAGCTAGGGTTATTATTAGGGTCAGGATCAAGTGAGGGTTGTGGTTAGGTTAGGGTTTAGGTTTAGGACTTGAATTATCATTAGGATTTCGGGTTAAGGTAATGAAAGGGTTAGGTTTAGGGTTTAGGTGTGGTTTGGTGGAATGGATAGGGCTATGGTTAGGCCTATGGTTAGCATAATGGTTATCATTAGCATAATAGATAAGGTTAGACCTAAGATTAGGGGTTGGGTTATGTATAGGATTAGGATTCGATTTACATTTAGGGTTAAAGCTAGGTTTAGCGGCTGGGGATGTGGCTCAAGAAGTTAGCATGCTTGCCTGGCATGCAGAGGGTGCTGGGTTTGATCCTTAGAACCACATACCAATAAAATAAAGATTTTGTGTCTACAAAAAACTAACTAACTAAATAAATAAATAAATAAATAAACTAGGTTTAGGACTCAGATTAAGGCTAGGTTTTGGCTTAGAATAGGGCTAGGATTAAGGCTATGGCTAATGGACATATAGCATTATGATTAGAGCTAGTGATAGAGTCAGGGATAGGGCTATGTCTAGTGTTAGGGTTAAATTTATGGTTTTGATGATGTTTAGAACTATGTTTAATATTAGGGTCAGAGTCAGAGTCCAGATTAGTTTTCAGGTTAAGTTTAGGACTAGAATTAGAGATAGGATAAGGGCTAGGTGTAGGTTTGGGTTATGATTTGGTTTTGTTTTAGGGCTAGGGGTAGAGTTATGGCTAGTTTTAGGATTAGGGCTAGTGTTAGTGTGAGGTTTAGGTTTAGGTTTAGGGTTACATTTAGAGATAGGTTTATATCTAAGCTTTGAGCTAGTGGTAAGCATAGGGCTAGAATTAGGGCTAAGTTTAGGGCTAGGTATAAGGTGATGGTAAGGGATAGGGTTAGAACTAGGTATAAGGCTAGGGTGAAAGTTTGAGTTAGTCTTAGGGCTAGGGTTAGGGTAGGGTTAGAGATAGGGCTAAATTACAGCTCTGGTTAGGACTAGGGTTAGTGTTAGGGTTAGGCCTAGGTTAAGGACTAGGGATAGTTTTAGGGTAAGGGTTAGGGTTAGGTTTAGGGTCAGGGATGGGATTATAGTTACTTTTATGACTAGTGTTAGGATTAGATTTAGGGTTATGATTAGTGATGTGTTTATGATTAAGGTGACTTTTATGGATAGAATGTGGGATAAGGTTTGTGTTAGGATTAGGACTAGGATTAGAGGTAGGGCTAATATCAGGTCTAGGGTTACAGTTAGGGAGAGTTTTAGGGTTAGGTTTATAGCTAGGTCTATTGTAAGGGTCAGGTTTCTTGTTAGGGTCAAGTTTAGAGCTATGGGTATTATTAGGGTCAGGGTCAGTGTTAGGGTTTTTATTAGATTAAGGTTCTGGTTTAAGTCTCAAGTTATCATTACATTTAGGGATAGGTTAATGATAGTTTTAGGTTTAGAGTTCAGGTTAGGTGTAGGGTAATGGATATGTTTAGGGTTAAGGATAGGATTAGGGTTCGATCTAGGGTTAACAGAAGCATTAGGGTTATCATTAGGGTAATGGAGATGGTTAGAGCTAGGGTTAGGTTTAGGATTAGAATTAGGATTAGGATTAGGATTAACCTTAGGTTTAGGGTTTGGCATAGGGTAAGGGATAGGGTTAGAGCTAGGGTTAGGTCTATGGTTAGGGTTAAAGCTAGGTTTAGGGTTCGGATTAGGGCTAGTTTTTGTGTTACGGTTATGGCTAAGGTTAGAGCAATGCCTAATGTAAGAACTATGGTTTTTAGGGTTATTTTTAGGGTTATGGTTAGGGGTTAAACCTCTAGTGTTCTGATTAGGTTTAAGGTTAGGGTTAAATTTCGATCTAGAGTGTTAGGTAAATAGGTTTAGGCTTAGTTTTAGGGTTAGGTTTAGGACTCGAATTAAGGCTAGCATTACTGTAAGGGAATGGTTTAAGGTTAGGGTGGCATTTAGAGCTTGGGTGAGTGTTAGGATATGAGTCAGAGTTAGGGTTAGTATTAAGGTTAAGATTAGGACTCGAATTAGGGCTAGGGTTAGATCTAGGTGCAGTGTTAAGGTTTGGTTTAAGTTAACGTTTAGGGTTAGGTCTACTGCTCGGTTTTGTTTTACTGTAAGGGTTAATGTTAGGGCTAGTTTTATGATTAGCATTAGGGCTAGGGATAGTGTTAATGTTAGGCTTAGGCTTAGGGTTAGGGTTAGATTTAGGGTTAGGGTTAGATCTAGGTTTAGGACTAGGAATAAGGATTTGGCAATGGTTATGGCTAGTTTTAGGGCTAGGGTTAGGGCTAGATTTAGGATTACAGTAATGGATAGTGTTATAAGTAGGTATAGGGCTAGTGTGAGTGTTTAGTCTTAGGCTAGGGATAGGGTTAGGGTTAGTGTTCACCTTAGGCCTAGTGTTAGGGTTAGGGTTAAGTTTAGGTTAAGGAATGGCATTTTAGATAGGTTTAGAGATAAGGTGAAGGTTAGAATTAGGGTTAGGGCTATGGTTAGGTTTAGGGTAAGGATTAAGACTAGGTTTGGTGCTAGGATGAGGGCTATGGTTTATTTTATTGTTAGGGCTAGGATTAGTGCTAAGGCTAATATCAGATCTAGGGTTATGGTAAAAGATAGTTTTAGGGTTATGTTTATGGCTACATGTAATATAAGGGTTAGGTTTAGGTTTAGGGTCAGGTTTAGAGCTAGGGTCAAGATCTGGGTTAGAAGTTTGGGATAGGTTAAGGTTTAAAGTTAGGGCTTGAATTAGCATTATGGTTCGTGTTAGTGTAATGATAGGATGAGGTTTAGGGTTTAGGTTTGGTTGAGAATAATACATACGTTTAGGATTAGGTATACTATTAGGATTATGGTTATGACAATGGATAGGGTTAGAGATAGGGTTAGGGCTTGGGTTATGGTTTTGATTAGGGCTAGGGTTAGGATTAGGTTTAGGGTTAAAGCTCATATTAGGGATTGGATTAGGGATAGGTTTTGGGTTAAGTTAGTGCTAGGGTTAGGGGTAAGGCTAATGTAAGTACTAGGGTTACAATTACGGTTAAATTTAGGGTTAGGGTTAGTGTTAGGTCTAGTGTTAGTTTTAGGTTTAGGATTAGAGTGATGTTTAGACTAGGGTTAGTATTATGGTTAGAATCAGGGTCAGTGCTAGTTCTAGTTTTCAGCTTAAAACTAGAATAAGAGCTAAGGTTAGGGTTAAGGTTAAGGGTTGGTTTAGGTTAAGGGTGAGGGTTAGAGCTATGGCTCGGTTTTATTTTAGGTATAGAGTTTAAGTTAGATTTAGAGATAGGGTTAGGATTATGGTTAGGCTTAGGTTTAGGGTTGGATTTAGAGTTAAAATTAGATCTACATTAGGGCTAGAGCTCATGATAGGGCTAGGGTTAGGGCTGAATTGAGGGCTAGGATTAGGGTTCCAATGTGGTATAGGGTTAGAACTAGGGGTGGGGCTAGGGTGAGAGTTAGAGTTAGTCGAAGGGCTAGGGTTAGGGATAGGGTTATTAATAGGACTAAATTACTGCTAAGATTAGGGCTAGGGTTAGTTCTTGGGTTAGTCCTAAAGTTAGGTTTTGGGTTAGTGTTAAGGCTAGGTTTAGGGCTAGGATAAGGGTTGGGGTTTGTGTTACGGGTAGGGCTAGGATTAGGGCTATGGTTAATGTCAGGTATAACCTTATGGTTTTGGATAGTTTTAGGATGAGTGTTATGGCTAGGTCTAGTGTAAGGGTTAGGTTTAGTGTAAAAGTCATAATTAGAGCTAGGAGACTTATTAGGGTCAGGGTCAGTGTTAGAGTTTGTTTGAGGTGAGGTTTTAGGGTTAGGGCTTGAATTAGCACTAGGTTGTGTGTTAGGGTAATGATAGGGTTTTGTTTAGAGTTCACGTTATGTTCAGGGTAATTTATACGGTTAGTGTTAGCGATAGGGTTAAGGTTAGGCCTAGGGTTTGCATTAGGGTAAGGGTTATGGTTAGTATAATGGATAGGATTAGGGCTAAATTTAGTGCTAGGTTTATGGTAAAGAATAGGTCTTGAATTAGGATTCAGGTTCCGGTTAAAACTATGGTTAGGCTTAGGTTTATGTTTAGCATAAGTGTTAGGTTTTGAGCTAGGGTTAGGGCTAAGGTGAGGGTTCGGTTTAGAGTTACTTCTAGGGATAATTTTATAGTACTAATAGGGTTAAGGTTAGGATTAGTGCTAGGGACATCATTAGGGATAGGGTTAGGGTAAGGGTAATGTATATGATTAGATATAGATTTAGGGCTATGTTTAACGTTATATTGAGGTTTTGGCTTAGAGTTAGGGCTATGGTTATGTTTATGTTTATAGTAAGGGTTAGAGTTTGAGCTAGGGTTAGTTCTATGGCAAGTGTGAGGTTTAAGGTTAGCTCTAGTTTTAGTTTTCCAGTTAGGTTTAGGTATAGCATTAAGCCTAGTATTATCAATAAGGTTAGGTTTAGGTTTAGTGTAATGTGCAGGTTTAGAGCTAGGTTTAGGGCTAGCATTAAGGTTAGGATTAGGGCTAGGGTTAGAGTTATATTGAGGGATAGGTGTAGATTTATGTTTAGAGAAATATTTAGGCTTTACACTAGGGATTAGGACTAAGGCGAGAGTTAGGTTAGGGTTAGGGCTAGAGTTAGGATTAGGATTATGCTTAAGGTTTGATTTAGGCCTAGGATTAGCTCTAGGTTTTGTGTTAGGTTTAGGCCTAGGGTTAGGGCTATGGGTAATGTAAGAGCTAGGTTTATGTTGAGGGCTAGCTGTAGTGTTAGGGTTATGGCTAGGTTTAGTGTTAGGTTTAGATTTTCAGGTATGGTCAGATTTAGAGATAGGTTTACTCTAAAATCAGGGTTAGTGTTTGGGTTAGAATTAGATTTACAGCCAGAATTAGGACTATGTTTAATTCTAGGGTTAGGGTTAGTGTTTGAGTTAGGTTAAAGATTATTGTTAGGGCTAGTGCTAGGTTTATGTTTAGGTCTAGGTCTAGGGTTAAGGCTAGATTTATGATTTGGTTTAGGTTTAGTTCTAGAGTTAAGGCTAGATTTAGGATTTGGTGTAGGTCTAGGGATAGTGTTAGGGTTTGTTCTAGGTTTTAGGGTCAGTTTTAGACCTAAGATTATTGTTAGGGTCAGAATAAGGTTCAGGGTTAGCATTAGGGTTTGGGATAGGGTTTGAGCTAGAATGAGGGCTAGGGTTAGAACTATTAATAGGGTTAGGGTTTTGTTTAGCCTAAGGATTAGAGATAGGTCTAGGGTTACCATTAGGGTTAGGTTTTTCCTTAAGTTAAGGGATAGCCTTAGAGCTACGGTTAATGCTAGAAGTAGGTTTAGGTTTAGGGTTAAATATAGGTTTAGAGCTTGGATTAGGGCTAGTATTTGTGTTATGGTAAGGGCTAGATTTGAGCAATTGCTAATGTTAGAGCCAGGGTAACAATTAGGGTTAGTTTTAGGGTTAGGGGTAGGGGTAGGTCTAGTGTTAGGGTTAGGTTTAAGATTAGGGTAATATTTAGAGCTAGGGTTATTGATAGGATATGAGTCAGCATCAGGTTTAGTTTTAGAGTTAGGGTTAGGACTCAAATAAGGACTAGGGTTACTGTTAGTGTTTGGTTTAAGGTGAGGGCTGTGTTTAGAGCTAGGGTGACTGTTAGGATATCAGTCAGGATAAGGGTTAGCTTTAAGGTTAAGGTTATGACTTGAATTAGGACTAGGGTTACTCTTAGGGTTTGGTTTAAGTTTAGGGTGGTCTTTAGAGCTAGGGTCAGTGGTAGGATATGAGTCAGGGTCAGGGTAAGTTTTAAGGTAATGGTTAGGACTCAAATTAGGGCCAGGGTTATGACTAGGTCTAACGTTACTGTTTGGTTTAAGTTAAAGTTTAGGATTAGGGCTGTTGCTCAGTTTTGCTTTAGTCCTAGGTGTAGGGTTTGGGCTAGTTACAAGATTAGCATTAGGGTTAGTGCTAGTGTTAGTGTTATGCTTAGGCTTTGGGTTAGGGTTAGATTTGGATTTAGCATTAGATCTAGGATTAGGGCTAGGTCTAACTATAGGGCAAGGGTTAGGGCTAAGTTATGGTTAAGGTAACAGATCGGGTTAGAACTAGGGCTAGATTTAGGGTGAGAGAGTTAGTCTTGGGCCTAGAATTTTTATTATTTTTAGGGATAGTGCTAAGTTATATCTAGGATTCTGGCTAGGGTTAGTGTTCAATGTAGGCCTAGTTTTAGGGCTGGGGTTATAGTTAATTTTAGGGTAAGTTATGGTATTATAGCTAGGTTTAGAAATAGGGTGAGGGTTAGAATTTGAGTTAGGGTTATGATTAAGGCTAGGTTAAGGGCTAGGATTAAGGCTAGGGTTTGTTGTAGTTTTAGGTCTAGAATTAGGGCTAGGGCTAATGTCAGGTCTAGTGTTACAGTTTGGGGTAGATTTAGGGTTAGAATTGTGTCTATGTCTAGTGTAAGTGTTGGGTATAGGGTAAGGGTCAGGTTTATAGCCAGGTGTATTTTTAGGGTGAGGATAAGTGTTAGGTTTTGTTTTAGGTTAAGGTTTAGGGATAGGGCTCAAATGAGCATTAGGGTTAGAAATAGGGTTATGGTTATTGACTGGGTTAGGTTTAGGTTTCAGGGTAGGTTTAGGGCAATGGAGAGCTTTAGGGTTATCAAAAGGGTTAGGGTTATGCCTATGGTAAGCCATAGGATTAGGGTTATTATAAGGATAATATATTAGTGTTACGTCTATGGTTAGGTCTAGGGTTAGGTTAGGTTTTGGGTTAGGGTAGTAACCCTCCCTTAGGGTTAGGGTTAGGGTTATCTTTAGGGTAAAGTTTAGGTATTGAGCTAGGGTTAGTTCTAGGATGAGGATTAGGTTTAGTGTTATGGTCAGGATTAGGTTTTTGGTTAGGGCTAGGGTTTTCATTAAGGTTAGGATTAGGTTTAGAATAATAGATTGGGTTAGATGTAAGGTTACCTTTACGCTTAAGGTTAGATTTGGGTTTAAGTTTAGTTTTATGGCTAGGTTTATTGTTGGTTTTTAGGTAAGAGTTATAGTTTGAGTTAGAGCTAAGGATATGTCAAGGTTTAGATTTAGGGTTAGGTCTAGGGTTAGGTTTATGGTTTGGGTTAAGGTTCGGTTAGGGTTAGGGATAGGGTTATCCTTAAGGTTAGGGTTAGAGTTAGGGTACTGTCTAGGATTAGAGCTAGTTTTAGGTCTAGTGTTAAGGTTAGGATTAGGGCTACAGTTAGGGTTATGCTTAGGGTAGGTTTAGGCCTCGAGCATTATGGTTATTTAAGTTTTCTGTTAGGTTTAAGCTATGTGTAATGTAAGATTTAGGGTTCTGATTCAAGCTAGATTTAGGGTTAGGGTTACGGCTAGGTATAGTGTTAGGTTTAGATTTTCAGTTACGATCAGGTTTAGAGCTAGGTTTAATGTTAGTGTCAGGGCTGGAGTTCAGGTTAAAGTTAGGATTAGGGTGAAGCCAGAATAGCACTAGGGTTAGATCTAGTGGTAGGGTTATTGTTTGGTTTAGGATAAGTGTTATTGTTAGGGCTAGCACTAAGTTTTTGTTTAGGTCTAGGGCTAGAGTAATAGCTAGATTTAGGATTAGGTTTAGGCCTGGGGTTACTGTTAGGTTTAGGTGTAGGTATAAGTTTACTGGTAGGGCTAGTTTCAGGTTTCGGTTTTGGTTTAGGGTGAGGTTTAGACCTATAATTAGTGTTAGGGTCAGAATAAGGGTGAAAGTTAGGGTGAGGTTTTGGGTTAGCTTTAGATCTAGAATGAGGGCTAGTGTTAGGACTAGTAATAGGGTTATTGTTTGGGTTTGGCTAAGGATTAGAATTAGGACTAGGGTTAGCATTATGAATAGGGTTTGTCTTAGGGTAATGGATAGGATTAGAGCTAGGGTTAAGGCTCAGATTATGGTTACATTTAGGGCTATTTTATGACTAAAGTTAGGGTTAAATCTAGTGTTAGGGCTTGGATTAGGGCTATTTTGGTGTTAGAGTTATGGCTAGGGTTTGGCTAAGGCCAATGTAAGAACTAGGGTTATGATTCGGGTTAGTTTTAGGGTTAGGGTTTCGGCTAGTTCTAGTGTTAGCATTAGTTTTAGGGTTAGGGTGGTATCTAGAGCTAGGGTTTGTGTTTGGATATGAGTCAGGGTGAGGGTTAGTTTTAGGCCTAGGACTAGAATTACAGCTTGGGTTATTGCTAGATATGGGTTAGGGTTTGGTTTATAGCAATGGCTTGGTTTGGGTTTAGGGCTAGGGCTTGGATTAGGGCTAGTTTAGGATTAGCAATAGTGTTAGAGCTAGTGGAAAAATGAGGATTAGACTTAAGATTAGGGTTAGATTTAGAGTTATGTTTAGATCTAGGGTAAGGGCTATAGCTAGGGTTAAGCCTCAGGTTAGGGCTATTGTGAGGGTTATGGTAACGAATAGGGTTACAAATAAAAATAGGGCTAGTCTGTGAGTTAGAGTTAGTTTTGGGGCTAGGTTTATGGGTATGGTTAAGGTTAGGGTTCAAATAAGGCTAGGATTAGTGCTATGATTAGTGTTAGGGTTAGGCCTACGTTTAGAGCTAGTGTTAGGGTTAGTTTTAGGGGAAGGGATGGTGTTATATAGCTAGGTTCAGTGCTAGGGTGAGTGTTATATTTAGGGCTAGGGCTAGGGTGAGGGTTCGGGTTAGGATTAATACTAGGTTTAGGGAAAGGTTTAGGGTTAGGGTTTGTGTTAGGGTTAGGCCTAGGATTAGGGCTAGGGATAATGTCAGAACTAGGGTTATGGTTAGGCACAGTGTTATTGATAGGTTTATGGTTAGGTCTATTGTAAGCATTAGGTTTATTGCAGGGGTCAGATATAGAGCTATGTTATTATTAGGGTCAGAGTATGAGTTAGGGTTTGTTTTGGGTTAAGGTTTAAGTTTAGTGCTCCAATATAGCATTAGGGTTACAGTTAGGGTTAAGGTTAGAGTAATGGATAGAGTTAGGTTTACAGTTAAGGTTAGATTTAGAGTAATGTATAGGGTTAGTGCTAGGGATAGGGTTAGTTTTAGGTCTAAGGTTATCATTTGGTTTAGGCTTATGTTTAGAGTAATGAATTGGTTTAGTGCTAGTGTTAGGGCTTAGGTTAAGTTTAGGATTAGGACAATCATTTGGGTTACTCCTAGTGTTAGTGTTAGGGTTCAGTTTAGGGTAAGTGTTATGGATTGAGCTAGGGTTAGGGCTAGGGTTAGGATTAGGGTTAGGGCTAGGTTTAGAATTAGTGTTAGGGTTATATTTAAGGTAATGGATAAAGTTAGAGCTAGGATTTTGGCTATGGTTACACTTAGAATTAGGGATAAGTTTATGGATAGGTTTAGAGCTAGGGTTATATTTAGAGTAAGGTAGAGTTTGAGCTAGGGTTAGGGCTAGTGCAAGCATTAGGTTTAGTGTTTGTGCTAGGTTTAGGGTTAAGGTTATGCTTAGGTCTAGTTTTAGGGCTTGTATTAGGGCTATGTTTTGTGTGAGGTTTATGGCTACTGTTAGGGCTATGGGTAATGTAAGAGCTAGGGTGATGTTTATGGTTAGGTTTTTTTGGGTTAGGGTTATAGATATGTCTAGTGTTAGGTTTAAGTTTTGGGTTAGGATTAGGTTTAGAGCTATGGTTTGTGTTAGCATAAGCATCAGTGTTCGGGTTAGCATTGGGTTTATGGTTAGGGCCAGAATTAGAACAAGTGTTAGGTCTAGGGCTAGAGTTAGCCTTTGCATTTGGTTAATGGTTATTTTAGGGTTAAGGCTGGGGGTTTTTTTTAGGACTAGGGCTAGAGTTATGACTATATTTTGGATTAAATTTAGGTCTAGTGCTTGTGTAATGGTTAGTTTTAGGTATAGGTTTACTGGTAGGGCTAGTGTTATGGTCCGGTTTAGGGTTAAGGTCAGGATCTGACCTAAGGTTAGTGTTAGGGTCAGAATAAGGGTGAGGTTTAGGCTTAGGCTTCAGGTTAGTGTTAGAGATAGATGAGGGCTAGGGTTAGGACTAGTAATAGAGTTACTGTTTGGGGTATGCTAAGGATTAGGGTTAGAACTAGGGTAGCATTAGGGTGAGAGTTCGGTTTAGGGTAAGGATTAGGTTTAGAGCTAGGGTTAGGTTTAGGGTTAGGGTTAGGGTTAAAGCTAGGGGTGGGGCTAAGATTAGTGCTAGATTTTCTGTTAGAGTTAGGGCTATGGCTAATGTAAGAACTAGCTTTACAGTTAGGGATAGTTTTAGGGTTAGGATTAGGGCTAGGTGTCTTGTTTGGGTTAGTTTTAGGGTTAGGGTGATGTTTAGAGACAGGGTTAGTTTGAGGGTCAGAGTCAGGTCAGTATTAGTTGTAGGGATAGGATTAGAACTAGGTTTAGCATTAGGATTTGGTTTATGTTAAGGGTTGGGATTAGGGCTATAGCTCAGTTTTGTTTGTGGGCTATGGCTAGGGTTAGGGCTAGTTTTCAAATTAGAATTAGGGTTAGAGCTAGTGTTAGGGTGAGGTTTAGGTTTAAAGTTAGGGTTAGATTTAGAGTTAGGTTTAGTTCTATGTTTAGGACTATGTCTAGGGTTAGGACAAATATTAGGGCTAGTTTTAGGGTTAGGCAATAAATAAGGTTGGTAATAGATATAGGTCTAGGGCTAGAGTTAGGGTTAGTCTTAGGGCTAGGGTTAGTGTTAGTGATTATGTTAGGGTTAGGGTTAGGGGAAAGGATGTGGTTATACCTAGGTTCAGAAATAGGGTGAGGGTTGAAATTAGGGTTTGTGCTAGTGTTAGGTTTTGGGTTAGGATTAAGGCTAGTTTTTGGGCTAGGGTGAGGGCTCATGTTTGTGTTACGTTTAAGGCAAGACTTAGGTACAGTTTTAATATCAGGTCTAGGGTTACGGTTATGGATACTGTTGGGGTTAATTTTATGGCTTGGTCTAGTCTAAGGGTTATGTTTAGGGTCAGGTTTAGAGCTAGGTGTGTTATTTTAGAGTCAGTGTCTTGCTTTGGTTAGTTTTTGGTTTAGTTTTAGGGAGCGAATTAGCATTAGGATTACGGTTAGTGTTAGAGTTAGAGTAATTGATAGGGTTAGGTTTAGTGTTCAGGTTAGGTTTAGGTAAGGATAATGTTAGTGTTAGTGATAGGGTTAGGGTTAGGCCTTAAAGGATAGGGTTAGATTTAGGTTTAGGACTAGGGTTAGTTTTAGGTTTAGCGTAACTGTTAGTGTTTGAGCTAGGATTAGGGCTATGGCAAGGGTTACATTTACGGTTAGGTCTAGGGTTAGGTTTACAGTTAGGGTTAGTGTAGGTTTATAGTTAGGACTAAGGTTAAGTTTAGAGTTAGGGTTAGAGTAGGTTTAGATTTAGGGAAAGTGTTATCATGATGTTAATAGTTAGGGTTAGGGTAATGGTTGGGGTTAGAGCTATGTTTAGAGCTATGTTGGGGTTATGTTTATGTTGAGGGTAATGGATAAGTTTAGGTCTAGAGTTATGGTTAGGATTAAGGCTAGGGTTAGGGTTGGATTTAGGCCTAGGGTTAGTGTTAGGATTAGATTTAGGTTAAGTGTTAGGGTTTGCGCTATGCTTAGGGCTAGGGCGACGGTTAGGATTAGTGTCAGTTCTAGGTTTGGATTAGGGTTAAGGTTAGGCCTAGGGTTAGCATTAGGATTAGGGTTATGTTTAGGGTAATGGATATGGTTAGAGCTAGAGATAGGGATAGGATTATGGTTAGGATTAAATCTAGGGTTAGGTGTAGGGTTAGGGCCAGTTTTAGGGCTAGTGTTAGGTTTAGAGTAATGGTTAGGGGTAGGGTTAGGGTTAGGGTTAAAACAAGGTGTAATGCTCAGTTTAGGGCTACGTTTTGGGTTAGGTTAGGGCTAGGATTAGGGCTACTTCTAATGTAAGAACTAGAGTTATGATTAGGGCTACTTATACAGTTATGGTTAGGGCTAGTTCTGGTTTTAGGATTAGGTATACTTTTAGGGAGATGTTAGAGCGAGGTTTTGTAAGGTCAGAGTCAGGCTCAAGGTTAGGTTTAGGGTTAGGTTAGGACTGGAATTAGGGCTAAAGTTAAGGCTAGGTTTAGGTTTAGGTTTTGGTTTAGGTTAAGCATTAGCGTTAGTGCTATGGCTCAGTTTTGTTTTAGGGCTTGAACTAGATTAGGGTTAGTTTTATGATTAGTGTTAGTGTTAGGGCTAGTGTTAGTGTGAGGTTTAGGCTTAGGGTTAGGGTTGGAATTCAAGTTATGGTTAGTTCTAGGGTTATGGCTAGGACTTGTGTTAGTGCTAAGGTTAGGGCATGTGTTAGGGTTATGGTAAGGGATAGGGTTAGATCTAGGAATAGGGCTAGGCTGAGAGTTAGAGTTAGTCTTAGTGCTAGTGGTAGGGTTAGGGCTAAATTAGGGTTAGGATCAGGTCTAGGATTAGTGTAAGGGTTAAGTCTAGAGTTAGAGTTAGGGTTAGATTTGGGGGAAGGTATGGGGTTATAGCAAGTTTTAGAACTAGGGCGAGGGACAAAATTAATGCTAGGGCTAGGGTTAGGGTTCGTGTTAGGATCAAGGCTAGGTTTAGGGCTAGAATGAGGGCTAGAATTTGTGTTAGGTTTATGGTAAGAATTACAGCTAGGGCTAATATCATGACTAGCATAATGGTTAGTTTTTGGGTAAGATTTATGGCTAGGTCTAGTGTAAGAGTTAGGTTTTGGGTGAGGTTTAAGTTGAGAGCTAGGGGTATTATAATAGTCAGAATCAGGTTTTCTTGTTTGGGTTAGGTTGAGGTTTAGGGTTATGGCTCAAATTAGCATTAGGTTTGAGTTAGGGTTAGGGTAATGGATAAGGTTATGTTTGGGCTTCAGGGTAGGTTTAAGGCTCAGGTTAGATTTAGGGTCTTGGATAGGGTTAGGGTTAGGCCTAGGGTTATCATTAGGTTTATGGTTATTATTAGGGTAATACATAGGGTTACAGCTAGGGTTAGACCTATGGTTATGTTTAGAATTAGGGCTAGAGTTAGGGTTAGGTTTCGGGCTAAGGCTAGGGTTAGGTTTAGGGTATGGTTTAGGGTTTGAGCTAGGAGTAGTGCTAAGAATAGGGTTAGGATTAGGATTAGGTCTAGGGTTAAGATTAGGGTTACAATTAGTGTTAACATAATGGACAGGTTTAGATATTGGGTTAGGGTTAGGACTGGGGTTAGTGTTAAGCTTAGCATAATTGTTAGAGTTTGAGCTAGAGTTAGGAGTATGGCAAGGGATAGTTTATGTTTAGGTCTCGGGTTAGGTTTACAGTTAGAGTTAGAGTAGGTTTAGGGTTACAGCTAGGGTTATCATGACATTTATGGTTAGGTTTAGGGTAATGGGTGGTGTTATATCTAAGGTGAAGTCTAGTTTTAAGTTTAGGATTAGTGCTAGGGTTTGTGTTAGGGTTAGGCTTATCATTTTCCTATGGTTAAGCCAAGGGTAAGGGTCACGGATTGAGTAAGTGTTAGGGCTAGGTTGAGGCTTAAGGTTAGAATCAGGGCTAGGGATAGAGTTAGGGTTAGGATTAGGGTTAGGGCTAGGTTTAGCATTAGGTTTGGGGTTATGGTTAGGGTAATGGATAGAGTTAGGGCTAGGGTTTGGGCAATTGTTATGGTTAGGATTAGGGCTAGGATTGGGGTTAGGTTTTGGGCTAGGTTAATGTTTAGGGTAAGGGCTAGAGATTGAGATAGAGTTAGTTATAGGGCTAAGTTGAGGATTAGGTTCAACCTTAGGTCTAGGGACAGGATTATGGTAGGTTTAGGGTTAGGATTGAGGTTAGGGCTAGGGTTATCATTAGGGTTAGGATATGGTTTAGGGTAATAGATATAGTTAGATATAGGTTTAGGTTTAGGGTTAGATTTAGTTTTAGGGTTAATGTTAAAGGTACGGTCATGTTTAGGTTTATGGTACGGGTTAGGTTTTGAGCTAGGGTTCGGGCTATGGTGAGCGTTAGTTTTAGGGTTAGGTCTATTGTTAATTTTCTGGTTAGGGTTCGGGTTACAGTTAGGGTTTAGGCTAGGGTTATCAATACAGTTAGGTGCAGGGATAGGTAAGGTGTAGGTTTGGGGCTAGGTTTAGGGATATGGTTAAGTTCAAGTTAGGGCTAGGATTAGGGTTTAGGGTAAGGTATAGTTCTAAGTTTATATTTATGGTAAGGGTTAGGCTTTGAGTAAGGTTTAAGCCTAAGGCTAGTTTAGGTTTAGGGTTAGGCTTAGGGCTAGGGTTAGGGATGGGGTAATGCTTAGGTCTAGATTTAGGCCTAGAATTTGCTCTAGGTTTTGTGTTAGGTTAAAGCATAGAGTTAGGACTATGGGTAATGTAAGAGCTAGGATTATGATTAGGGCTAGTTGTAGGGTTAGGGTTATGGCTATGTCTAGTGTTAGGTTTAGGTTTTTGGTTAGGGTCAGGTTTAGAGATACGTTTAGTTTTAAAGGCAGGGTCAGTGTTAGGGTAGAGTTAAAGTTAAGGTTAAAGCCAGAATTGGGACTAGGTTTATGCCTAGGGGTAGGGTTAGTCTTTGCGTTAAGTTAAGGGTTATTGTTAGATCTATGGTTAGATTTTTGTTTAGGTCTTGAGCTAGAGTTAAGTCTAGATTTAGGATTAGGTTTAGGTCTAGGGCTAGTGACAGGGCCTGGTTTAGGTATAAGTTTAATGGTGAGGCTAGTGTTATAGTTTGGTCTAGCGTAAGGGTCAGGTTTAGACCTACGGTAGTGTTATGGTCAGAATAAGGGTCAGGATAAGGGTTAAGGTTTGAGATTTCGTTAGAGCTAGAATGAGGGCTAGGGTTAAGACTATTAATATGGTAAGAGTTTTGATTTTCCTGAGGATGAGGGATAAGTCTAGGGTTAATATTAGGGTTAGGGTTTTTCTTAGAGTTAGGGATAAGATTAGAGCTAGTGTTAAGGGTAGGGTTAGGGTTAGGTTTAGGGTTAAAGCTGTGTGTGTAAGGCTTGGATTAGGGCTAGTTTTTGTCTTAGTGTTAGGGCTACCATTAGGGCAACAGGTAATGTAAGAACCAGGATTATAATTAGGGTTAGATTTAGGGTTAGGGTTAGCGGTAGTTTTAGTGTTAGTGTTATATTGAAGTTTAGGTTGATATTTAGAGCTAGAGTTATTTTTAGGATAGGATTCAGGGTCAGGGTTAGTTTTAGAGTTGTAGTTAGGACTCGACTTATGGCGAGGTTTACTGTTAGGGTTCGGTTTAAGGTTAGCATCATGTTTAGAGCTAGGGTGAGTAGTTAGCATATGAGTCAGGATCAGGGTTAGTCTAAAGGTTAGGGTTAGGACTAAATTAGGGCTAGGATTAGTTTTTGTAGTAGTTTAGGGTTTGGTTTAAGTTAAGGTTTAGGGTTATGTTTATTTCTCGGTTTTGTTTTAGTCCTAAGGTCAGAGTTAGGGCTAGTTTTACAATTAGTATTAGGGTTAGGGCTAGTGTTAGTGTTAGGCTTAGATTTAGAGTTAGGGTTACATTTATAGTTAGTTTAGATCTAAGATTAGGCTAGGATTAAGTATAGGGCAAGGGTTAAGGCCAGGGTTTGAGTTATGGTAAAGGATAGGTTTAGAACTAGGGATAGGGCTAGTGTGAGAGTTAGAGTTAGTGATAGGGCTAAAATTAAAGTTAGGGTTTGGGATAGCATTTAATTAGGGCTAGGATTAGTGTTCAGCTTATGCCTAGAGATAGGGATAGGATTGGGTTAAAGTTTAGGATAAAGAGTGACGTTATAGCTAGGTTTAGAAGTAGGGTGAGGGTTAGAGTTAGGGTTAGTGCTAGGGTTGGGGTTAGGGTTATGATTAAGGCTAGGTTTAGGTCGAGGTTTAGGGCTAGTGTTTGTTTTAGTTTCGGGGCTAGTATTAGTGCTAGGGCTAATATCAGTTCTAGGTTTATAGTTAAAGACATATTTAGGGTTAGGCTTATGGCTATATCTAGTGTAAGTGTAAGTTTTGGTTTAAGGTTAGGATTTTGGGTAGGTTTAGAGCTAGGTTTAGGGCTACATTAAGTTTAGAATTTAGGCTACGTTAGTGTGAAAGTTAGGGATAGGACTAGGTTTATGTTTAGGGTACGGGTTAGGCTTTGAGCTATCTTAGGACTAAGGTGAATTCTAGGGTAAGGTATAGGGTTAGTGTTAGGGTTTGGGTTATTCTTAGGGCTAGGTTTAGGCCTAAAATTAGCTCTATGTTTAGAGTTAGGTTTAGGCCAAAAGTTAAGGCTATGGGTAATGTAAGATCTAGGTTTATGATACAGATAATTCTACAGTTAGTGTAAGGGCTTGGTCTAGAATTAGGTTTAGGTTTTGGTTAGTTTCAGGTTTAGAGTTAAGTTTAGTGTTCAAGCCAGCATCAGTGTTTGGGTTAGAGATAAAGTTAGGATTAAAGCCATAATTAGGACTAGGTTTAGGTCTAGGGGTACAGTTAGTGTTTGCTTTAGGCAATGTTTTTTTTTTTTTTTTTTTTTTTGGGGGGGGGGGATAGGACTAGGATTTTGTTTAGGTCTAGAGCTAGAGTTGAGGCTAGATTTAGGATTAGGGTTAGGTCCAGAGCTAGTGGTAGGGTTAGGTTTAGGTATAAGTTTACAAGTAGGTCTAGTGTTAGGGTTTGATTTAGTGTTAGTGTCAGGTTTAGACCTAGAGTTCATATTATGGTCAGAATAAGGATAAGGGTTGGGGTTAGGGTTTGGATAGCATTAGAGCTAGAATGATATCTAGCATTAGGACTATTAATACGGTTAGGATTTGGTTAGCCTATGGATTAGGGATGGGTCCAGGGTTACCATTAGGGTCAAGGTTTTTCTCAGGGTATGACATAGGGTTAGGGCCAAGGTTAGGTTTATGGTTAGGGTTAAAGCTAGGTTTAGGGCTCAGATTAGGGCTAGTTTTTGTGTGAGGTTTAAGGCTAGGGTTAGGGCAACAGTTATTATAAGAACTAGGGTAACCATTAGGGTTAAGGGTAGGGGTAGGTCAAGTGTTAGGGTTAGTTTTAAGTCTAGGGTGATATTTATAGCTAGGGTTAGTGTTAGCATATCAGTCAGGTCAGGGTTAGTTTTAGGGTTAGTGTTAGGACTCGAATTAGGGCTAGGTTTATTGTTAGAGTTCAGCTTATGTTTAGGGTGGTGTTTAGAGCTAGGATGAGTGTTAGGATATAAGTCAAGTTCAGGGTTATTTTTAAGGTTATGATTAGGACTCGAATTAAGGCTAGGGTTAGATCTCGGTGTAGTGCTAGGTTTGGTTTAAGTTAAGGTTAGTGTTAGGCCTGTTGCTCGGTTTTGTTTTAGTGCTATGGCTAGGATTAGGGCTAGTTTATGATTAGCTTTAGGGTTAGAGCTAGGGTTATGGTTAGGTTTAGGATTAAGGCTAGATTTAAGGCTAGGATTATGGTAGGTTTTTGTTAAGTTTAGGGCAAGAATTAGCGCCAGGACTAATGTAAGTTCTAGGTTTATATTTAGTGATATTATTAGGGTTAGGTTTATGGCTATGTCAAATTAAAATATTGCATTTATAGAAAGGGTCAGATTAAGAGCTGGGGTATTATTAGGGTCAGATTCAGGCTTCGGGTTTCGGTTAGATTATGGTTAGTGTTAAGGCTCAAATTAGCATTAAGGTTAGAATTAGGGTTAGGGTAATAGATAGTGTTAGGTTTAGGGTTCAGGTTAGGTTTAAGGTAATAGATATGGTTAGGGTTTGTGATAAGTTAAGGGTTAGGCCTAGGGTTAGCATTACGGTTATGGTTATAGTTAGGGTTTTATATAGGGTTAGACCTAGGGTTAGGACTACAATAATGTTTAGGGTTAGGGCTAGAGTTAGGGTTAGGGTCAGGGTTAGGGTGAGAATTACACTTTGGATTAGTTTTAGGGTACAGTTTAGGGTTTGAGCTAGGATTTTTGCTATGGCTAAGGTTAAGTTAGGGTTTGCTCTAGGGTTATGGTCATGGTTAGTGTTATGTTTAGGGCTAGGTTTATTATGAGGGTTAGGGTAATAGGTTTAGATGTCAGGTTAAAGATAGGTTTAGGTTTAGGTTTATGTTAGCATTAGGTTTAGGTTTATTATTAGGGTTAGGGATTGAGCTAGCTTAGATTTAGGTTTAGGGTTAGATTCACTGTTAGTTCTAGGGTTAAGTTTATGTTTAGGGTTAGGGCAGGTTTAGCTTTAGGTCTAGTGTTATCATTAGATTTAAGTTTAGGCTTAGGGTATTGGGTAGGGTTCGAACTAGTGTTAGGGCTAGGGTTAAGGTTAGGTTTAGGGCTGGGTTTAGAGTTAGGGTTAGGCTTTCAGTTAGTGTTAGGTTTAGCTTAAGTGTAAGGTTAGGGATTCAGCTAGGTTTAGGGCTAGGGTGAAGGTTAGGGTTACAGTCTGGGCTAGGGTAGGGTTAGTTTTAGTTTTAGGGATAGGGTTAGCATTAGTTTTAGGTTTATGGTTAGTGTAATAAATAGAGTGAGAGCTAGGATTTTGGCTATGGTAACAGTTAGGATTATGGCTAGAGTTAGGGTGAGGTTCAGGGTTTGATGTTTAGGGTAAGGTTTAGGGTTTGAGCTAGGGTTAGGTCTAGAATGAGGGTTAAGTTTAGGGTTAGGGCTAGGCTTAGTGTTAGGTTTATGCTTTGGGTTTGGTTTAGGGCTGTAATTAGGGCTAGGTCTTGTGTGAGGTTTACGGCTAGTGTTATGTATATGTGTAATGTAATAGCTAGACTTATGGTTATGGCTAGATTTAGAGTTTGTGTAGTGTTAGGGTTAGTTTTGGGTTAAGATAAGGTTTAGAACTAGGGTTTTTGTTAGGGTAAGTGTTAGGGTTCAGGTTAGCATGAGGTTACGGTTTAGTTTCAGAATGAGGAATAGAGTAGGTCTACGGGTAGTGTTCTTGTTTGGTTTAGGTTAAGGGTTATTCTTAGGGCTAAGTCTAGGGTTATGGCTATGTTTAGTATTAGATTTAGGTCTAGGGCTAGTGTTAGTGTTAGGTTTAGGGTTAGAGTTACTTGTAGGGCTAGTGTTAGGTTTCGGATAAGGGTTAGGGTCAGGTTTAAACCTAGGTTTAGAGTTAGGGTCAGAATAGAGGTCAGTGTTAGGTTTAGGGTTTGGGTTAAGTTTAGAGCTATAATGAGGGCTAGGTTTAGGACTAGTAATAGAGTTAGGTTTTGGAGTAGGCATAGAATTAGGGTTAGGACTAGGGTAGCAGTAGGGTGAAGGTTTGACTAAGTGTAAGAAATAGGGTTCAAGCAAGAATTAGGACTAGGGATAGGGTTAAGGTTAAGGCCAGTGTTAGGGTTAGGGTTAAAGCGAGGGTTAGGCCTTGAATTAGGGCTAGGTTTTGTGTTAGGTTTAGGGTTATGACTAATTTAAGAACTGGCATTATGATTAGGTCTAGTTTTAGAGTTAGGTTTAGGTTGAGGTCTAGTGTTAGGATCAGGTTTAGAGATAGGGTGATGTGTAGAGCTATGGTTA